>NW_005871063.1:14025980-14050854 GCF_000147115.1 Myotis lucifugus | reverse complement strand
GAGGAGGAGGAGGAGGAGGAGGAGGAGGAGAAGGAGAAGAGGAAGAAGGAAGAAGAAGAAGGAGAATGAGAAGAAGAAGAAGAAGAAGAAAGAAGAAAGAAGAAAGACGAAAGAAGAAGAGCAACTCAAAATGTATGTCATTTGATGATATGGGGCCAGAAAAAAAAAATCCTGTATTCAAGAAATTTTTACTGTTGTATCTGCCATCTACACTAAAAAAAAGAGAAAGATGCAAATTTATAGTACCTTCGCTATGCCCACCAGCCAATCAGGAGCAAGTATGCAAATTAACCCAACAAAGATGGTGGGTTAATTTGCATACACAGGTGCCAAGTGGCCAGGGGCCGGGCGGGATGCTTGCATCATCGCCATGGCGACAATACAGGTGTTCTGCACCACCCCAGTTGCTCCGGGCCTCTGGGCAGCATGGGAAGGCAGAAAGGCGGCTCTAGCTTGAGCGGAGATGGTGCCAGCAGCCAGGGGAAGGAAGGCTCATTCTTGCACGAATCTTTTTGCATTGGGCCTCTAGTATATAATAAACAATATAAAATGATGAAAGTACTTCCAACGCAACACCATACAAAAATGAGTAGGACAAAAACCTTTGTGTCCTGTTTCCTTGTCACTATTGCTTCAAAAACTACAATTAATCCTGGGACACATCTTTATTCTGCTGCTTGTCAGTTGACCACATAATGTACAAAAATTATTTTATCTTGAGTGGCAACAACTCAGCATGCTGGACTTACTGATTTCAGAGTCCTGCTCCTCACTACTTGATCAGGGTGAATAATGCCTGATCCACACAAATATAGAAAATGACAAATCTCATTGATTCTATTCACTGTGAACATGGGGAACAAAGAGACTGATTTGTCAAAAGGCTGTCTACTGTTTAAGATGCTATTTTCTGAGGCTAATTTTTCTTCTCACTTTTATTATATTAAATAAATATTTTAAAAAAATATATTTTATTGATTTTTTACAGAGATGAAGGGAGAGAGATAGAGAGTTAGAAACATCGATGAGAGAGAGAAACATTGATCAGCTGCCTCCTGCACACTCCCTACTGGGTATGTGCCCGCAACCAAGGTACATGCCCTTGGCCGGAATCGAACCTGGGATCCTTCAGTCTGCAGGCCGACGCTCTATCCACTGAGCCAAACCGGTTAGGGCTTAAATAAATATTTTAAGTTGGTCCAATCATAATCTTTTGCACACAGTCAGCTGGACTAGGATTCAAACAATCAAGGAAAAATAATGCATGGCAGGACAGAAAAAAAGAATGCATCCAGAAGCAATACATAATAAGAAGAAGACAGAGCAAAATGCACAAACATCCAGGAGAAGAAAGGGTGCAAATAGAGGAAGAAATGATGGCAAGAATAAAAATAAGCCAAAGGCAGGGAAGGACACTGAAAATAAGGATAATGCAGGACAAGCTAAAGAATGAAGAGGAAAGAATAAAAAACAAGAGTGAAGCCAGAGAAAAGGTGAGGAAAATGTAGAGTAAGAACATCAGAACAAAATGGGGAAAAGGAAGTCAAGACTTAAGGGCAAACAAAACACAAAGGCTGGAGAACACCACACAAAGAAATGGGATAGAAATGGAGGTGTCTAGATTATAAAGTGGGGGGAAGTAAGCAGGCAGAAGGGAGGGAGGTTGCAGAGTAAAGAGACAGGGGAGCCTGGCTGTCTTTTACAGGTGGAGTTATGTCACTTGAATGCAGCTTGCAAATGAGTGTGAATTATTTTACTGGTAACATTCAAAGTCCTGCTATAGTAAGTGTTAGGAATTTGTCATTGTAGCGTGAGCCTTAACTAAGGCTACTGACTTCCTTTCATATTCAGCCAAAGCACCTGAAATTCCATCCATTTGCAGTTTGCAAGTTCTATTCAAATGGCACAAACTGGCAATAGGTAGGCTAGGAAAAGTCTGGACATTTAAAAAAAAAAGAAAAAATCTATTTCTATTTAAAAATAATCTTACTCTCATTTACTGACAGTTTCATTATTTTAGTGAATAAGTTATTTTTTCAAACCAAGTTGACTTGAATTTAGACAGCTTTATGAAAATTCCAATAATTCTTGAAATATGTAAATTGCCACTATGAGAACCAAATTGCTAAAATTAAACCATCAAATCACCATTAAAAAGGCCTGTTGCCAAGGTAGTGAAAAGAAAAACTGCCTTAGGGAAAAGAACAGTTTAAGGTTGTTATTAAGGACAGCAAAAATGATTTTGTTACTCACCAAATCAAAAGAGATCAGAAGTAGTTTCTTAGCTCTGAACTGAAAGTTGAAACCTATATATAACTTCTGCTTTTTTGTCTTGTCATTTTGTTCTTTAAGAGCCCCTGAGCAAATTATTCATTGAGTGGAGTTTTATATCTTCAAGTTTAACTCTGTTTAGGTGTTCATTTTTTGTTTCTCCATGGAAACAAACATGTTACCATGGAAACTGGGTTGCACAAAATATAGATAGTACAGAGAGCTTTATAGAAAGAATTAGGCTCATAACACAAAGTTAACTACTTAATCCAAGTACTATCTGGGCTCTCTAATAGCTAACATATTATGGTATCTCAAAAAAAATAATTTGACCCTACTATGGCGTATCAAATTCTGGAACAATAAAACAAAAGGAAACTATGCTGTTTTCTCATTAGAGAAAATGTAAAGGTTTATTTTTCACTAAAAAAGAAAACAGCAAACGGATTAATTGTGGTGATTGTTTGCATTGAGTGGAAAAGATGCTTTAAGATTATGTGATGAGTGCTTTTTGCACACTGACAGTCGTATTCCACATCTCACCTACTGTGAGATGTGCTGAGCCTCAGGTCAAGGAAAGAGTAGAAAGCAGGAAAAAGGGGTCTAAGTGTGTAAAGTAGGTGAGTGACCAGCATTTCCAATCACAATATCTGAGGGAAGGGGGACTAGCATTCTGGGCCTTGAATGATTTATTTTAAGGGGTTGGAATCTGGTGGGGGAGGATATGGCAACAGGAATTCATGGCAGTGCTGTAGTTTCAGCTCCAGGCTAGGAAAGGAAAGAGCTCATTCAGTTGGAAGTAGAGCTCCAACCAGTGTCTTGTAGGGGCAGGGTGTGAGGTATTAGGCCAGCTTTTAGTCAGGGGGTAGGACACCTGTTAAACCAGTGGTTGGTTAGCTTAGGACACCACTTGCAGCCTGGGGAGTGGTGTATGTTTCTAGGACAGGCATCCAGCAATGAGCACTGGGCGACAGAATTGTTGGATGGGAGAGTGGCTGCAGTTTGCTGGGTACATGAATGTGTGGGACACTCCACAGGCACTTTGGATCCTGGGCCCAGGACATGTGGTTAATTCTAGGCTCCATTTAATGGCTGTGGATATTGCCTGGTTGCAGTAAGATCTACTCAGAGAAAGGGTGGGTCAGAGAATGAAACAACAAAGTTTTAGGCAATGGAGTGATATTGATGCAAGTAGTGATTAAAATCAAAGACTTGATATGCCAAAAGATCAACCCACAGTAAAGATTCTACATTTATCGTTTACTGTCAGTGCAATTGCATGTAGGAAGAAGCATTTACAAGTTATTGACAAAATAAGGACACTCACACAGGCCCCCACCTTTAGTTTTACATTTTTAGTAGTGTGCTAATCCTAACCATTATTGTGTATTAACTTTAAGTATGAAAAATATATCTGACACCAACCCTTTTAATAACAGTAACAAAATAAACTTCAGTAAAAGAGATAACATTATAAAAAAATGTGCTGCTCCCTACCTTGTGTTTTGCAGAGTCCTGCAGGGGCTGTTTGACAGCAGCTCACAGTTCCTGCAGGAAATCATTGGAGCTGCACTGTGGTCCATGAGGTCTGAGCTCAACGGGCTGGCCACTCTTCAGCTTTCTGAAATAATGTGGTCATGCTGTGTGTGTCTCACTGCACTTTGGGGTTATGGTTCCTTTAATTTTATGGCAGGAAATGAAGTTGAGGAGTAAGATCATAGCAGGCTATTGAGTCTGGATTTTCTTTCTTAGATGAGAGTCTAGTGCTTACCAAAGTATGGGACTCAGCTACAGATGACATTTTGCTTGAGGACACAGTTTTAAATCACAAGTCCCACAAAGCAAAAATAATTTTCTTTTCAATTATCTTTTAATCTCTCTAAGGAGAAAGTCTTAGATTGATACTAATCTATGTCTTAAATTGTATTTGTTAATCAGACTTTCAAACAAAGAATGAGTGGATTTTTGCTAAAATTCAGTGATTTTGCTTTATTTTCATTGACTTTTTAAAAATATATTTCTTTTATAGTAACTGATAATGGTTTTTCAGTTTAATTAATAATATGAAAATTTTCTTTTAAACACAACTTATTTAAGTTTTTAAAATGCTGGGTCTATTTAAAGACAAATATTAAGTGCAGTAGCAGAAGGAAGAATCAGGATGAGTCCCTTGCTTTCCAGTTGCTCAAAAGAGGGGAGAGGTGGTGCCATTAACTATGATAGAAGTTACAGGAAAGTAACCAGAACAGAGGAAAAGAAAATAAAAACTAAAAATAGAAATGTCTTATCTAATATTACTGGATGTCCAACCAAGTTTATTTAGACCTATAATCTTCCAAGATCCCATTACTTTAAGATCATACCCAACATTCTCTATTATATAGCCAAAAAAAAAGGCGAGCCTTAAAAACAACTTTATTTGGAAAGCATGAGTGCTTTGCTTCACCTACAACATGCTCAGGTTACTTTTTTTTCTGCCAAGCATTAACCTTAGGTTATAATCTTGGTCTTGACCTTAAACTTCAGGAATTTCTTTGGCCTTCATTTTACTGCTTTCACTGGGCATTTTTGGAATACCAGGTCCAGCTAAGCTTTGGGCCTTCGAGTCTGAGATCCTGGCACCAGTGCAAATCTAGTAGAAGGTTGTCTTGTGTATGTATTTTTTCTTTCTTTCATAGGATGATTCCTTGCTCTTTCATGGGGGCTTAGTAATAGGACTTTGCAGTGTATGGTTTTTTTGTGTGTATCGTGTATCCAAGGTTAGAAATCCCGAAGTTTTCTTCACTATTGGATATCAGCCAGCCATTTTTCTTTTTTAGAGTAGTTTAAAGCAAAAACCTTCTTTTTGAGCAAGACCTCAAACTTGTTTCTTCCTTTTGAAATAGATAACTTTTTCTTTTTAATTTCTCTTTGAGGCATTCATCTGAAGCTATTCTCTGTCTTCTGAGACCCTGTGCTCTATCATGTAAAAAATGTATATGCTCTGTACTGGGTACCAACCATTTCCCTGAAGATAGGCTTTTCCCTGCTGAATTTCCATAGTGAGGTCAGTCTTCCTTTTAATTTCAATGGACTCCTTAAAATTGAGTTTTAGAATAGCCGAATCTTTATGTGAAAAATTAATACAGTCATAGTTTCAATTCATCCTAGATTATTTATAATTAAAGGAAGTACTTCATGGTCTCATTTTGGGAATTTTTTTTTACATTTGTTAAAAAAGTAATGCACTTTTTAAAATAAAAAACATTTTAAATTTTCATGCGAAACTTACTAGTATAATTAAATCCAAGAGTAGATGCTTCTTTCTGCTGATTACCTGTTATTTTTCAATTATAGGCTTCCTTTTACTGAAACTTTGACTTAGCCAAGAATTAAAGGCCTGCAAATGGATTAGATTAATATGTAATACCACAATTACATTACTTCCTATAATTTATTTAAAGAAGTCCTTTTATTTTAAATTTAACACTTCCAGTTTTTAGAAAGATGAGTCATTTCCTCTGTCTGGGGGATGACTATGAGTGGTAAAAGTCTGGGTAAATATGGTAAGGTCACAGACATTGTTAGAGTACAGATCTAGTTCAGTTTTGAATTTTATCTTGACTTTACAATAAAGTGATGTAGTTATTTAGATAAACCAATGAAGTCATGACTGATTTGGTAGGTAAAAATTTAACTTTTTTCTATTACTGTCTCTAGTAGAAACAGGTGCTGTCCCAAGCCTTGGGTTTCTGAAATTCTCTTCCATGGATCTGTAATGAGTCTAAATTCTTACTAAGGCATAGGTTCCTGGCTTAATTTGTGGTCAATTAGCGCACACAGGAGCAAGAATTTATATTGAAGAGTGATGTCAAAGTTATAACAAAGAGATGTTAAAGGAAACTTATACATTTATTCTAATCTTTAATTCAACATTTAATATGGACTTCACCTGCCCTACTTAATGGCAGTTGTGACCTTGAGAAAGTTACACAGTCTCTTTAGCCTCAGGATTCTCATCTGAACAAAGAGGGTTTATAATACTTCCTTTATTAATTTGCTGTGATGTCTCAAATAAAAAGCTATTGAATGTAGTAATATTTGAAATATGCCTCAAATAGCATATAGTCACCTAGTATATAGTTTGTTTATTTTCCAGATTCCCCATCTCATTCCCCTTTTCTTCTTTGAAAGAGAAAGAAAATGTTTTTCTTCTCAATGTCATTCATTTCTTGATTGAAGATGATTTGTTAAAGTCTATGAAGATGAGTGATAGGTAATGATAGGTAATGATAGATAATGGCATATACCAAACATATCATGATCTGAGTAAAATATCAGACCCCATTATGCAAGATTGACTTCTGCACTCATATGTATTACACACATGATAAAATAGTTTTTATTTATTTAGTAGATGGAAAACATAATTTATTTGGAAAGCCCATGAGAAGTTCTTAGATGAGGTAAGATTTTGCAGGTATGGTGTTGGACTCACTTGGAGTTCAGGAATCCTGTGTGATGTAGAGATAATGTTGTTGATTTACAAGGGAGCAAATGACAGAATTAAGAGATGAGAGGGATGAAAATGGGAACAAAGCAGAGGCAACAGGAGATGCAATACAGCTGCTCTATGGATAATGTTGCTTTTCTCATGACCACTGAAGATCCTAGACTCATGGAATGCTTATGGGGAGTGAGGTTCGCAGATCTGAGAAAAGTGACATGTCTAGATTCATGTTGGGCCAACAGGCTGCATGGATTTAGAGTAGAAGCAATGGACCTAAAAAAGTAAACCCTAAGAAATTTGTAGGTTAGGATTTAGAGCATCAAACTCAAACTGATGGTTTGAATGAGACTTATTTGGGACTCTATGTGTGAGGGTTTTGGATGACATTTGCTTTGTACATGGCCACATATCACTTCAGCCTTCTATATGTAATGTTATGGTTTACATTACTGCTGGTATATCTGCATGTATAGCTCCCTAGAATTATTTTGAAATAGAAATGTTAAGTTCTTAAATTTTTGTAGTCAATATGTTTTACATATATAAAGCAAAATCCTTTAATACAATTCTAACTCCGAGTTATGCTATAGGCCAAATTATATTCTCCTATCATGACAGCAGAAGACCTAGTTATGGAGATTCCACTCTTATTTCTAGTTACCAACATTTTAACAATATATATATATATTTTTTGCTGTATTCATGAAAAGTCCATTTTATACACTGACAAAACATTTTTCAAGTCTAAAAATTTTGGCCCTGGATGGGTATCTCAGTTGGTTACAGTGTCATCCCAATATGTTAAGGTTGTGGTTTTGATCCCTAGTTAGGGCACATAAAAGAATAAACTAAGGAGTGGGAGTGAATAAATAAGTGGAACAACAAACCGATGGTTCTCGCTTCTCTCTCTCTCTCTCTCTCTCTCTCTCTCTCTCTCTCTCTTCTCTTCCTTCCTCTCCCTCTCTTTAAAATCAATAAACAAAAATTTAAGAAAATACAAAATATTTTTCAAATATCCTATATAATAAAAGGCTAATATGCAAGTTGACCGAACGACGGAATGACTGGTCACTATGATGCGCACTAACCACCAGGGGGGCAGATGCTCAATACAGGAGCTGCCCCATGGTGGTCAGTGCACTCAACCAGAAGCCGGGTTCATGGCTGGCGAGTGCAGCGATGGTGGAGGGAGCCTCTCCTGCCTCCACAGCAGCACTAAGGATATCCGACTGCTGGCTTAGGCCTCTAGTGTACCTATAAAGACAAATATACTCAAATGACCAGCAAAGCTGTCAAATAGGAAAAAAATATGATTAGGGTAATTTTAGAAGGCAAACAAAGAAATGGTTGACTTTTACTCTCATGGCTATCTGATTTCATAGGTATCCTGCTCCCTACTGGTGCTAAGCTAATCCAGCTTGTTAGGAAGTAAGGGTGACTAGTAAGGCCTCTCATTGCTTTATACCCTCTAATATATGCCATGGTGGGTCCAGCCTTTATGAATAGCTGTTACAGTTAGTGGCAGTCAGTATAGTAAGGATGACTAAATGTGGCAATTTCATGTTGCCCACTTTTCCCTCAGTGGGACCTATGGGAATTCAAAAGATGCTTATGAGAAACCCGTGGTTGATCAGTAGGATTGTTGAGGAATGCTTGTTTCCATCTCTTCCCCACAGGAGTTAGCTGAAATTCCCCTGTAGCCTCATAACATGGAGTTAGCCCCTTTCAGTTCTAAGAGGGAAGAAATTGGGATTTTCCAGGGGAAAGGAGAATCCCCTATCTCAGTCCCATCATTGTTCACAATCATAAATGAACAAAATCCTCAGGTCTCTCTCTATATTTTCATACTTTATATTCTGTCACTTCAGAAACTTTATATTTGTATTTATATCTTACTAGAGGCCCGGTGCATGAAAATCCATGCACTAGAGGGGAGGGTCCCTCAGCCTGGCCTGCCCCCTCTCACAGTCCAGGAGCCCTCAGGGGTGGGAGGCGACCCGGCGATCAAGGGAAGGCAACACCCACCACACCTCTGCTGCTGCCACTGCCGGCAGCACAAGCCTCAGCCGGCCCTGGTTACCTGAGCCTCGGGTGGCCCTGGGCGGCTGAGCAGCCGCCATCCGAGGCTTGCCTGTGCCTTGGGCTGGCCTTGGGCGGCTGGGGGCTGAAGGGACTGGGGGACTCCAGAGGCAGGCCCGTATAGTGGCCAGGCCTGCCTAGGAGTGGGCCCAGCCTTGCCATGCGCCTGCCACCCCAGCGGGGCTTAGGGGACTGGGTGCCACCATCTTGTGGCTGTGGGCACTGCGATCTTTGAGGCTGGGGCAGTCAATTAGCATATTCCCTCCTTATTGGCTGTGGGTGCCGTCATCTTTGAGGCTGGGGCAGTCAATTAGCATATTCCCTCCTTATTGGCTGTGGGTGCTGCCATCTTTGTGATGGCGTGAGGGTCAATTAGTATATTCCCTCTTTAATAGATAGGATTGCAGTTTTGTGCATTGATTTTATTCTTATCTAACAGATTATGGTTCTTTAAAAAAGTTATGTGGACATATCCTTTTTTTAAAGATAACTCAAATGATATTTACTTTTTGCTTTGTACTTATTGCTCTTCCCCAATGTCTAAGTTGGGACTTTGAAAGCAAATACTTTTGATACTATAGGCAATATTGCCAGGCAGAAAATCATTTCTGTAAATAAGTATTCCACGGAACCACTGGGGAAACACACTTGTATATTTGAGTTGGAGAGTCACTAAGCAGAATAATACACAAGAAAGAATGCTGAAAATTATTAAAAATCTTCAATGCCAAGTCTTCAACATATCTACTAGAGTATATTTTGGAATCACTGGAAAAAAGACTCAAAATTGTGCAAATGTATTGAGAAAGCAGTTGGAAATGGTCCTAGCATCATATTTCATCTTCAATTTAGAAAAATTTTTAAATTTTATTCTCACTCCAGTGATCCATTATATTCATTGCAAGTATAGCAAGCTATTGATGACCCTTAAAAGGGCTTATCTGGGTAGGAAAGGATTCTGGGAAGATGGTGTAGTAGGAAGCACCAGACATCCAGCTTTCCACCCAGATACAGTTACACTGGCAGGATTTGTGTGATATAACTATTTTGGAACTCTGAAGTTTACTGAAGACTTGATACTACCAGGGGAAGGTTTGGGCATTAAATTGTGATTAATTTCAGTTAATTTCATCACTTTTCAGCTACTCGTTCCCACTCCCAAGCCAAATGTCAGGCCACTGTGCACATGTTCCTGAAGCAATTTACACACAGCTTGCCGGAGCCAGAGTGACAATAAGGACCCTGTCCTCCAAATATCAGGAAAATATGTTGTGATTGCTAGTTGCTGCTTCTGATCATAGAGGTACAAACAGAAAAGAAAATGAGAAGGGAATTAAAGCATTTCACTACAAAAAAATAATACTAAAGAAGATACTAATACAGAACCTGGGAGATAAAAAAGGTGTAAATCATATAGAAAACAAAATGACAGAAGTCTCTCCTTATCAGTAATTACTTTAAGTATAAATGGATTAAATTTCTAATGAAAAGACTGGCAGAATGAACTAAAAAATAAAAACATGATATAGCTATATGCTATCTATAAGAGATTTACTTAGATCTAAAGACACAAATAGGTTAACATGAAAGTATAGAAAAAGATATTTCATGTAAATAGTAACCAAAAAAGAGCTGGGGTAGCTATATTAATATCAGACAAAATAGACTTTATGTAAAAGAATTTTACAAGAGACAAGGAAGGACATTATATGTAATAGAAGATTTTTTTATAATAGAAGATTTAATACAGCAAAAGATATAAAAATTGCAAACATTTATGTACCTAATAACAGGCCATCAAAGTATATAAAGCAAAAATTGACAAACAGTTCCAAAATAGTAGTTGTAGACTTCAATACTCCACTCTCTATAATGGATAGAACAACCAGATCAATGTTAAGTAAGGTAACAGACAACACAATAAACCTACTAGATCTAACAGATATATAAAGAACATACTCCTTAACAACAACACAAAACATATTCTTTTCAAGTATACATGGGACATTTTCCAGGATAGGTAATAAATTAAGTTTCAGTAGATTTAAAAAGCTATCATAAAAAATATATTTTTCAACCAAAATGGGACAAAGTTAGAAATTATTAACACAGAACACTGAAAAATAAGTTAAACAACACATACTTCAACACCCAATGCTAAAGAAAATTATCACAAGTGAAATTAGAAAATACTTAGAGTTGAATGAAAATAAAAACACAACATACCAAAAACACCAACATGCCAAAAATCAACACTTGGGACACTGTGAAAACAGTACTAAGGGGGAAATTATAGCTATCTATGCTTAGGAAAGAAGATACATCTCAATCTTGTAATTGGCTTATTGTAACCTATGTTTACAATTTAAGGAACTAGAAAAATTAAACCCAAAGCTAGAGAAAGGAAATGAAATAATAAATATTAGAGAGGTAGAACCTTTACCTAACACCATCTAGAAAAATGAACTCAAAATGTATCAAAGACCTAAATGTAAGACCAAAAACTATAAAATTCTTAGAAGAAAACATAGAACAAATGACTCATGGCATTGAATTTGGCAATGGTTTTTGGATATGACGTCAAAGACACAGTCAACAAAAGAAATATATACGAATAATATTTAATGAAAAAGTAAAAATATTTGCTCATCAAAAACACTTTCAACAGAATAAAAAGGCAACCTACAAAATGGGAGAAAATATTTGTAAATCTATGTCTCATAAGAAGTTAATATCCAGAACATATAGAGAACTTCTAAAACTCAACAGCAATAAAAAAATACAGCCTGAATAAAAAAATGGGCAAAGGACTTGAATAGACTTTTCTCTAGAGAAGATGAATACATAGATTGGTCAATGAACATTTGGAAAGATGTTCAATATCACTAATTATTAGGGAAATGCAAATCAAAATTGCAATGAGTACCACATCACACACACATTAGGATTGATATTATTAAAAAGAAACAAACAAAAAAACAACAACACATACCAACACTCTCCCCCCACCCCCAGAAAAATAATAATGGATAACCAGGATTTGAAGAAATTGGAACTCTTGTGCACTGTTGGTGGGAATGTAGAATGGTGTTGCCACTGTGGAAAACAATATGATAGTTCTTTAAAAAAGTGAAACTTAGAATTACTATATAATTTACTAATACCAATCTGGGTATATGTCCAAAATAATTGAAAGCAGGGTCTCAAAGAGATATTTGTATACCCATGTTTATTGCAGCATTATTCAGAATAGCTAACACATGGAAGCAAACCAAGAGTCCATTGGTGGATGAGTAGATAAGAAAATGTGGTGTATACATACAATGGAATATTATTAAACTTCTAAAAGGAAGGAAACTCTGGCATATGCTCCAAATACATATAACTTGAGGACACTATGCTGAGTGAAATAACCTAATCACAAGAAGACAAATACTGTATGACTCCATTTTATATGAGTTATTTAAAGAAGTCAAAAACATAGAGAAAAGCGTGGGCAGGACTAGAGTAAGGGGGGGGGACGTGGAGTTATTGTTTAATGGGCATAGAGATTCAGTTTTATAAGATGAAAATAGTTGTGAAGTTGAATGGAAGTGATGGTTGCACAAAAATATTCATGTACTTAATAATACTAAACTGTATACTAAAAAATGGTGAGTTCTGAGTTAGATGTATAGTATTTTGGAATCATTGAATAAATGATAGTTGAAGCCATAAATTTGAATTAGGTAACTTAGAAAGAGGAGGCAGCCCTAGCCAGTTTTGCTCAGTGGTTATTAGCCCAAGGACCAAAGCAGGTGGGGGGAGGCATTGATTCCTGGTCAAGGGCATATACCTCAGTTGCAGGTTCCATCCCTGGCCCTGGTTGGGTGAAAGCAGGAGGCAACCAATCAATGTGTTTCTCACTTCTCTCTCTCTCTCTCTCTCTCTCTCTCTCTCTCTCTCTCTCTCCACCTCCCTTCCTTCTACTCTCTCTAAACATCAATGGAAAAATATACTTGGCTATAAAGAGAAAGCAGAGTGAAAGATGAAAGCAGGACCCAAATTTTTACAAGCCAGTTGAGGAATAGAAGATCTTGTAAACTGTGTTTCTCTCTTTTGCTTTCTCTGTCAATTTTATCCCATCTACTTTCAATTTACAGAAATCCCTCAAAAAATTTTGGTCTATTGCTGACCCCCTTTCCTTTGTGGTTTATATCTTGTAGAATTTTAAAATCTGTTATTTCAATGTGGCTTGGGGAGAAAGGGCATATAGTGACTGAGATCCATCCAAGCAGTGTCCCCAACCAGATTCCCCAACTCTCACACTTCAAACTGTGGAACTTTATCTCTGAGTCTTCTTCTGAGCTATTTCACCTGGCTGACATGCTGGATTGTTTTCCCAGATATTTTTCTAACTTTAAGCTCCATATTAATTTTAACTTCCTTCAAGAAATGAAATTCACAGCCAGTCTTCTTCCAATCTGTTATTGTTCTCTCACCTGAACTGGTATGATACTCATTCTTTCACACTTATTTGGCATTTATAATGCTCCTATTGCCTCTTAAACTTGGTTATTTTTCAGGTCTATGTGCCTATCTCCCCAAAATAATTTCTGTCCTTTGGAAGCAAATTCTCTTTTCAAATTTAAAAATTTTATTGTTCTAAATGCTATGCCTTATTCATATAGGTACTCAATAAATATTTTTAAAACTTTCCTTTTAAAATCATATAATTTTTTGTGTCATTTATTATAAAAGTTTCATTGATCCTAAGCATTTCACTTGTGGACAATGTGTTGAACATTTCCACAGGGAAAAAAAAAAGGCTGAATTTTCAGTTTTGCTAATTTGGCCTTATAGGAAACTTAAAAAAAAAAAAATCCAGGTAGTTCTATACTCTATTCTGATTGGTTAAAACAATATCACCCATAAACAATTATAACTAACTTTGGGGGATGATGATAATTTATAAATATAAAATGCTGAAAACTCAATGGATTATTATAATTAGTTAATAAAAAGATCTCTCTACTACCAACAAAGGCTTAATTATGTCCTTGTAGGGCTCATAACATCCTTGGGATTCTAAGAATATTTTGAATCTACAAAGAATATAGCATTTATCCCAAAATGAATAATAATAAGAAATATGTGTAGACTCTAAGCATCTGCCTCTGTAACTTATTTTTTAATAGAGCTCCATTTGCTTTTGCAAAACTGTTGGATGAATCTCATTTGCTCTCAGGGCTTGCTTGAACTTTTTACTATTTTCCTTCTTCTCTAGTCTGTGTTATCTTCAAGTCCTTACCACTGCTAGATTTCTAGAAAATTCCAAGCCAAATAAGCATACATGCAATAATAGAAATATTTAAACAAGATTTAAAATCAATGTATATTCCTGAAACCTTGTATACCAAAGCGAGAGTGTCATTTCTTCAATTTCTTTAGATAAAATACTGTGACTTGAATGGTCAGGGAAGAAAAAAAAATACTTGGTTATATTAAACTCTTGATTTCACCTCAGTTACAATTAAAAGTGAGCTCTATTAAGTTCCCAACTGACATTATTTTTTATTGAATTATAGTTGACATACGATGGAGAAACTGTGTTTTTTATGTTGTTTGTTTCCTCATCAATTTGATTGGTAGTAGATATTTGTTATTATTAGCCGTATTCCAATGCTTTGTGGTTGCCTATTTGTTTCTTTTTTATTAACTCACTAGTGTCCCAGTGCATGGATTTGTGCACATTGAAAGGAAATTAATTGGAAGAAATATTTTAACATAGCTATTCGCCTTTTCTCTATAATAGAAGTGTCAACCAAATTCACAATCGACAATTATAGATAGGAACACAGGCGTGTGATTGGCGCCAGCAAGAGCTTTATATATATCGTGCATGCACGAGTCAACTTACCCTTTTATATATATAGAATAAACTTGCTTAATTAGACCTGCTTTATGATTTAGCTAAACTTTTTCCAGCCCAGTGAAGTACCCCAACTTCTCTTTCAGGTAATTTTCAGCAACACAGCAGTAAATATCAACACGAAGCAGATTATCGTTGTAGATCACACAGGGAGAACAAAGTATAAAATTTTTTTTAAAAAATATTTTATTGATTTTACATAGAGGAAGGGATAGGGACAGAGTCAGAAACATCGATGAGAGAGAAACATCGATCAGCTGCCTCCTGCACACCCCCTACTGAGGATGTGCCCGCAACCAAGGTACATGCCCTTGACCAGAATTGAACCTGGAACCCTTCAGTCCGCAGGCCGACGCTCTATCCACTGAGCCAAACCAGTCAGGGCAAGTATAAAATATTTAACTGTAGCAGTGTTTGACTATATTCTGCACGGTGAGAAAACCTGAAGTCATTTTCAAGGTCCACCATGTCTTCTTTTCAGTCAGGTCAAGTTTCTAAACTTTCTAAATCTCTGTTTTCCAGCGAATGGAAAGAAAATAGGATTCTACCGAGTCTCCTATCTACCTACTCCAGCACTTCTGTGAGGATCAGATGAGATGAGGCACAGGAAAATGCTTCACAAACATTTGGTTAGAGTGTAAAATGTTTGTACATGGCTATAAAGCAAGTTGTGTTCCTGGGCTGAAGAAACTCCAAGGAGGCTAGTCACTAGGGAAAGGAAGCCGGGCGTTGCTACATGACGTCATTACCTGGCACCCACAGCGACCATTTCTGGGCTGGGCTGGGCTGTGGGCTGCATTTTGTGCTATGGGGTCTTGGCCATGTTGGCTGTGATTTAGTGGGGTGTCACTCTGGGGCGGTGGTGGAGCTTGTGTCCCACTTGGGGGAAGCCGAGTTTTGGTTTGTTGGCGCCATTTATTTTTAAATGGCCAATGCGCATCATGGCAGCTTCTGAGTTGAGTGTCTGCCCCCTGGTGGTCAGTGCGTGTGATAGCTACCGGTTGGACAGACACACAGCCTTTTATATATATAGATTTGTTCCTTAAGATAAAATTTAAAGGTAGGCAAGGTGTACATTAAGTAAACATTTTTGGTTTTCACACATGAGGAAACAGTCTTGTTAATCACCATCTGCCTCCCCACAGCTCGAGTTGATCATGTGACTCTATCTTATTATAGTCACAGCTGCTAAATGAATCCTTAGGTTGACCAGATGTTTATGATAATATGCAATGACAAAATCTGGGTAAACATTAAAGAAAGGAACAATCATATATCTTCTTTAGAAATTTGGAATCAAGTTATTGAGGAATCTGAATCATTCCTAATTCATCCTTAGATCTTACTGGTGATAACACAGAGTTGGGTTTGTAAATATGTTGCCTGGGGTAAAGATGACTAAGCAGAGGAAGATGATAAAAAAAATATTACAGATCGAATATATTCATAGAGTAAAATAGAGAAAAATAGTCTAAACAGTTCTCAAAAGACTGAGTAATTTTGGTTTCCAATCTTGCAGTCCTAGGTCATGAGAAGCCCAACCATACTTCATTTTCTATATTAGTATTCTGGGATATTTTACATTTTCTAATAAACCTCTCTTTTATCTTGTTAATTTGAGTAAGGCTTGTTTATTGTGAATAAAGGAGCCTTGTCAGGAGCAATGATTTATATTATCATGTGCCAGTCACAGCATCTCTTGCTAAGGGCTCAAGGTGACAAAGACAACCAACATTACATATTAAAAATGAAGCAATGTAATATAAACCTCTACCTCGGTAAATACTTAAGTCAAATATTTTATAAATTTGGTATTGAAGAGGTAGACACTGTTTTATTTTAAAAGAAAATAATATTTTACTGGAGCCAAAAATAAAGTAAAGCCTAGCTATTATGATAATACACAAATGATGTCATACTTTTTACTGCTCTCTGATTGTTTTCCACTTTTGCCCATCAAGAAAAATTGGATCAATTATGGGGCTGTGAGAATCATTCATGCTTTAATTTTATATTCTTTAAAACTATGTTTTAGAAAATAGTACATACTGAGACATATAAAATGCAATGGGAATTTTCTAGAATATGGAAAAGCAAAATGTTTCCCTTTCACAACAAATGTAATTAGACCAGATAGAAAATTTTAGCACTAATTTTTAGGAAGCATGTCTATATCATCAATAAGCAAACCATGCACAAAATCAGCAACACTTCACGTACAAAAATAGTGAGTTTATTTAGTGATTTTGTTTCCTGTCTTTTTCTTGGAATAAATTGGATTAAGCCTCTGGATTTTCCCTAAGATTCCTCCACCATGTGTTTAAATATCTTTTGATAAAAAAGTTGTTGGTTATTTTAAAAAGAATTTGTTTGTTTATGAGTGCAATTTAATACATGCATATTAATAAGTGCAGGGCAGAAAAATGTGTTCATTTCTAATCTTGAAAAAGAAAGGCCATATCTGTGCCTTAGCCTTAAATTTACCAATCTGAATCCTTTTGAACACTTTTACTTTATGATAAGAATGAAACTAATGCCAAAACCGGTTTGGCTCAGTGGATAGAGCGTCGGCCTGCAGACTGAAAGGTCCCAGGTTTGATTCCGGTCAAGGGCATGTACCTGGGTTGCTGGCACATCCCCAGTAGGAGATGTGCAAGAGGCAGCTGATCGATGTTTCTCTCTCATCGATGTTTCTAACTCTCTATCTCTCTCCCTTCCTCTCTGTAAAAAATCAATAAAATATATTTTAGAAAAGAAAAAAGAATGAAAGTAATATGAATTTTGAGTCTCGGGGTGAGTGCCTTTCTTTGCTTCCTGATACTTGTGTTAGACATGATGAAAAGTCTTTGGTGAGATTGTTACTCTTCATTGCTCTGCTTTCTTGATATGCAAGATAATAACCTCATTACCAATCATTATTGTATTCTCTTTTAGATATTAACATAATACTGATTATTTAAAATCTATTTTTTCACTTCCTTAAAATATTAAGTGGCTTACAGTCAAAGCAAAAAAAAAGTATGCCAAATATATCAAAAAACACATTAAAATAGAATAAAAGAAACAAATAGTAAAGTAACAGAATGATTATATTTTTAAATGTCCTTACTAATAATATAACAAAATGCTTCATAGTAGTCAAGGCAAAGATTGAACTATAATGGATTATATATAATTCCCATTATTATTAGGAAATAAACCAACTAGTTCACACCTACTGCTGGGAGCTCTCAAACAATCATCACGATAATTTTTGGGGCAGTGAGGGAACACAAATGGAGTATGTATATGATGGTATTTTTGCAGTTTTAGCGGTTTAATAATTTGGTCTTTGATAAAAAGGGCTTAAGATCAGACCTTCAGTCTATAAAGAAAATTTCACAGGACACTTGCTTATTACAATTTTCAAATATTTACAATATCAGAAACAATATAACTTTAAAATAAGTTGCATGGAAAAGTATGAATATGTTTGTGGGAGATTGCTTCTCATGATGGCCACAGCAACCCCTTCCATCCCGTGTACTTTGCAATGTGACTGTTTTTTCATAAAGAAATGGATTTACTTCTTCTTATTGAATTTGACCTTCTGGTTTGTTTTGACTAATAGAATGAACTTCTAAGCCTAGGACTCAAGGGACCTTACAGATTCCGTTTCACTCATTTCTAAGTTGGCTGCCATGTAATGAAGCTAAGGCTACTCTATCAGAAAGAGTAAGTGGAAAGAGGCCTTTGAGAATAGGAGGTATCTTTGCTGACAGCCAGCACTAACTGCTAAAGATGTGAATGAAGCCATCTAGCATGGCCCAACCCTAGCTGAATTCCAGTCAACACTAAGTGGAACAGAAAATGAACCATAGAATGGAAATAAATAAAAGATCATTCTTTTTAAACTAACTTTGGAATAGTTTATTATGCAGCAGTAGAAAACTTATGTGGGTTTTTTGCAAATATTATTTTGCAAATATTTTTTTACAGTCTGTGGCTTTTTTTGTTTATTCTCCTGACAGTGCCTTTTGAGAGCATAATAATTTTAATTTTAATGAAGTTCTGCTTATCAATTCTTTCTTTCATGGATTATGCCTTTAGTGTCTTTAAAAAGTCAACATCAAACCCAAGGTCATCTAGATTTTCTCTATGTTATCTCTGAAGAGTTCCATAGTTTTGTGTTTTACATTGAGATCTGCAACCCATTTTGAGTTAATTTTTGTGAATGGTGTAAGGTCTGTGTCTGTATTCTTTTTTTTTCTTTTTTGTTTTCATATGGATGTCCAATTAGTTGTTCCTGCACCAGTATAAAAATACTATCTTTTGTCCATTGTATTCTAAAAGAGGCTATTTTTGAATTAAGATATAGTATGTGGTAATGGTATGGGGATAGATAGATAGATAGATAGATAGATAGATAGATATAGATATATTCTAGCTTGTTACTATGTAAATGCTTCCTTATTATAAATGTGTGAATTCAATAGAAAACCAGTTTGTGAAGATATATCTAAAGAATAACAGACAGGAACATATTAACCATCTGGCTTTACTTACAAGGTATCTAGTGGAAATCTCATGGTGATAACTTTGGGTCTCTTCGATTGAAAAAGGATTATATTTTGTCATTTATACAAGTTAAGGAATAGAAGCCATAAAAGGAAGTGTTCTTGGGATTCCTCAATCTTTAATCTACCTCACATTTTGTTGAGCAATGAAGAGCTTTCTAGATTTTCCCAATATGGCAGGATTGTCAGTTATGTTCCCATCCCAGAAAAAAAAAGCAGTTAAGAAACCCATGGGGCTCCCCATGCAGGGAATGTGAGCTGAGATCCCCAACAAAATGGGGACATCCAGTGGGAATTCACTGACTTCCAAGGGAGTGTCCCTTCCCACCTGGGGAATACCTGGGGTGTTGTTCTCCTAATTCTAAACCAGTGGGGCGTTTGTGGATATACATGAAGTTTTCTTGAATTTGCTATGGTGACTAACTGCTCCTGGTTGCCAAGTTCTGCTTATGACTTTAGATGACGAAATTTCTGATTATAGAGTTGACTATAGCATTTATTCTCTGCTTCCACCATATGGTTCTGAGAAATCAACTGCTCAACTCTGGCCTACATCCTAGTTTCCAATTCTTCAAAGACGGAATTAAGAAGCCTGAGAGGGGGAGGGGGGGCAATGGGGGGATAAGGACACATATGTAATATCTTAATCAATAAATAAAAAATAAATAAAAATAACAAAAGAAGAAAAGAAGGGGGTGGGGGGATGAAGGAAGGAGGAAGGGATGGATTAAGGGAGGGAGGGAGGAAGGAAGTTGAGAGATCAGTGAGTAGGGAGATGGACAAGCAATTCGAGTTTAGATGTAGTTTTAGATTTTATCTGCTAGGCTGCTTCTGACTTGTCAATTTATTATGGTGTCTTTTCCAAATTCCCTAAATATAAATTCAAAACTGCATGTTTCTTTAATGTGTGTTATTACTGAGTTGTTTTGTGGCTTCATCATGAAAGTCTGGTTTCAAAAATAATCTGAAAGCGAGGGTTCTCAGTAGGATTGTGAGGTTTTATCTAAAACCAGAACCAGTAACAAGGATGATTAACTTACCACAGATGAAAAATGAAACCACTATGACCTAGCCAAAAAGAGTGTCTAAGTACTGCATGCTAACCAATTGCTTCTGCACTGCAAAGAAACTGTCAACAAAACAAAAAGGCAACCAGTTTAATGGGAAAAGATATTTGCAAAGAGCTCAAGCAGGGGGGTAATATCTAAAATACATAAAGAACTCATACAACTCAACACCAAATAAACAAACAATCCAATTAGAAAAATGGGCAGAGTATTTGAACAGATACTTCTCCCAAGAAGACATACAAATGGCCAACATATATATGAAAAGATGCTCAACTTTACTAGCTATTAGGGAAATACAAATCTAAGCCACAGTGAGATACCACCTCACATCTATTAGAATGGCTATTATCAACAAAATAAGCTATAACAAGTATGGAGAGGTTGTGGAGGAAAAGGAATACTCAGTCACTGTTGGTGGGATGTATACTGATACAGCCACTATGGAAAATAATCTGGAGGTTCCTCAAAAAATTAAGAATAGAGTTACCATATGACCCAGCAACCCCTCTTCTGAATATTTACCCCAAAACTCATACACATGTATTCACAAAGATATATGCACTCCTATGTTCATTGCAGCATTATACATGGTAGCCAAGATATGAAAACAACCAAATAGATGATTGGACAAAGAATATGTGGTACATATATACAATGGAATACTACTCAGATATAAGGAAAGATGAAATACTACCATTTGAGATATGGATGGACCTTGAAAATATCATGCTAAGCTAAATAAGTCAGTCAGAAAAAGCCAAGAACCATATGATGTCATTCATATGTGGGATATAAAACTGAAATGCATAGATGCTGACAAAAGTATGGTGGTTACCAGAGAGAAGGGAGCTGGGGGGTAGTAAAGGGAGAAGAGGGCCACATATATCAGGGGTCCTCAAACTTTTTAAACAGGGGGCCAGTTCACTGTCCCTCAGACCGTTGGAGGGCCGGACTATAGTTTAAAAAAAAAACTGAACAAATTCCTATGCACACTGCACGTATCTTATTTTGAAGTAAAAAAACAAAACGGGAACAAATACAATACTTGTATTTGCATGTGGCCCGCGGGCCATAGTTTGAGGACCCCTGACATATATGATGACAGAAGGTGATTTGACTTTGAGTGGTGGTCCCACAATGCAATATACAGATTATGTATCATAGAAATGTACACTTGAAACCTGTATGATCTTATTAACCAATGCCAATTCAGTAAATTTACTTTAAGAATGGAAAAAAATTATAAATTCATTTTATAATTTGTCAGAAATTTAAGGGACATACAGCAATTGTATTTTGACCCCGATTAGCTGAGTTTATTCTTATTTCAGGTTTTAGAATGAAATATTTCTCACATTTCTGGTATAGAGTTCTTAAAATGAATAAATACGATATGTTTTGTATTCATTTGGCAGATAAAGAGATACATTCCTAAGTAGTCACATAAACATTATGTAACTAAAAATTCCCTATGCTTAACTAGAATATCATTTCTTATGATGGTTTTTCTTTTTTTTTTTTTCTGTTTATTCTTTTTTTTTATTTTTTTATTTTTTTATTTTATTTTTCGCTAAAAGTATTACAAAGGGTATTACATAAGTGTCCTTTTCCCCCCCCCACCCTTGACAGGCCCCTGCCCTCCCTTACCCCCCAGTGTCTTATGTCCATTAGTTGTGGTTATATGGATGCATACAAGTCCATCGGTTGATCTCTTACTCCCCTCCTTTTTCTTTTAAACTAAAATGTTGGGAAGAAAATGCCATTGATACAACCATTACTATAAATAACTCATTGCATATTTGTAGTTTTAAAATTCCTGGCATTATGACTTCATCTTTTATGTATATTAATTTAACTATCAAATAATCGTATAACATAATAAGTCTTTGGTATAGCAAAATTTGATTTGGGGGGGCAATATTTTGGTTTTTCCCATATGATTTGATGTTTTGATAAAAACTTTTACTTTAGATATAGTTTTAAGCTTACAAAAATTTGCAGCAATAGCACAAGATTTACAAGTTACTTGTTTATATATTGCCCTATTTCTTCATTTATTTTTCTCTCTTGAATATCTACACTAATAAAAAACAAACATGCAAATTGACCGTACCTTTGCTATGCCTTATGCCAAGCCCACCAGCCAATCAGAGTGACTATATGCAAATTAACCCAACCATGATGGCGGCCGGCAGCCACGGAGCTGGAGCAAGCAGGAGGCTTGGTTGCCCCAGTGATGGAGGAAGCCAATCTTCCCGCCTGCCACGGTGGCTCTGAGTTCCACTCAAGGCAACAAAGTTTCAATTATAGAAGATAAATAAACCCCAGATACCTGCTTTCAGCTGGCCGTGGCCACGGAGCTGGAGCAAGCAGGAGGCTTGAGTTGCCCCTGGCGATGGAGGAAGCCAAGCTTCCCGCCCAATCTGGCCGGCTCTGAGCTCCATTCAAGGCTACAAAGTTTCAATTATAGAAGGTAAATAAATCCCAGAATAAAAGAAAAAAAGGAGAGGCTGGGAGCTTCCGTTGCCGGAGGGACTTGGCCCTCAGCCCCTCACCCAGACTGGCCAGGCACCCCAGTGGGACCTCCCACCCTAAAGGGGGTGTGGCCAGCCTGAAAACAGCCATCAGCCCCTCACCCAGGCTGGCCAGGCACCCCAGCAGGACCCCCACCCTGATCCAGGACACCCTTCAAGGAAAACCAGCCAGCCCCCACCTGTGCAGCAGGCCTCTATCCTATATAATAAAAAGGTAATATGCAAATTGACCCTAACAACAGAACCACTGGGAATGACTGGTCACTATGACACACACTGACCACCAGGGGGCAGATGCTCAATGCAGGAGCTGTCCCCTGGTGGTCAGTGTGCTCCCACAGGGGGAGCTCTGCTCAGCCACAAGCCAGGCTGATGGCTGCCAGCACAGCGGTGGTGGTAGGAGCCTCTCCCGCCTCCTCAGCAGCACTAAGGATGTCCGACTGCAGCTTAGGTCTGCTCCCTGCTGGTAAGTGGACATCCCCCGAGGGCTGCCGGGATGCCAGAGGGATGTCTGACTGCCAGCTTGGGCCCAATCCCCCAGGGAGCGGGCCTAAGCCAGCAAGTGGACATCCTCTGAGGGGTCCCAGACTGCAAGTGGGCATAGGCCGGGCTGAGGGCCCCCCCCCAAGTGCACAAATTTTTGTGCACCAGGCCTTTAGTATGTAATATATACATATATGTTCTGTACATACATGTGTGAATTCATATGCATGCATATATGTAAAAAGTTTAAGAATTAATATCAAGTATATGTAGGATTGTTATATAAAAATTAAATGTATTTTCTGTTGTTTTTAGTGATCAGATAATCAATATATTGTGTAAAAATCTGAGAGAGGCTTTGGTTCAGTATAAAGAAGAATTTTCCAGCATCTCAGCTGCCCATAGGTATGATAGTTACTTTGTTAACTACTACAAATTATGACAAATGAATGCCTCCTTTACCAGATGGTGAGCCAGAATTAATTTTTATTAATTCTGTTAGATAAGAATTAAATATCTTCTAAGCTCCCATAGTGATAGAAAAGAAAACCATTTCAATTTACAACAGAACTTCTTAGCTTTTGACAAAAGAGTTTAATTTATGGAGAAAAATAGACATATTACTACACTCTGTATTCTAAATTTATATGAAAGAGGCAAATGCAGTAGAAATAAGTGAATGTCAGTAGTATAAATACTTTGCAAAACACCTTCAGATCATGGTAGAGTTAGCATAAACTCTTACATCTTTTACACCTCTAAAGGAAAAGATATTCAAAATCATTATCTTGAAGATTTGTAAGTTCCTAAAATTTCATTTAAAAAACCACAACTATGCTTAGCAGAGAGCTTAAAAAAGGAGTAAGCTAATTATAAATAATTGTTGAAATAAAATGTATTAATCATGTTAGTAAGTTTGTGTTAAATGCATTTTGCTGTATTTTTAATGTTTATAATTGATAATCCATGTTTGAATTTACGTGCTAACACTCTATTAATTATACCATTTGATTACCTTATTCTTCAAAAATGCCAGATAAAGTTTACTTAACTCCTCTTTTTTTAAGCTGCCAAAAAAAAAAATGATCAAATAGAGTAACATCTGCTTTGTATTATAGTCTGGTTGACTCTCCCTCTGGGCCACTGCCTCCAATACACACAGACTCCAGAACTCATACATGCACTGGTATGTTTTACCTATTGGCAATTATATATACATGTATATAAAAGTACAGCTATGTATGGAAATGCTTGTATAATATGTATGTGTATCTATATGTAATGCAGGTACTGAGTAATAGAGGCACTGAGAGAAAAAGAGACAATTGTATTAGTATCTTCTAAAATAATAGAACTTGACATATGCTGAGTACTTACTCAGTGCTAAGCAATATGCCAAGTGCTTTAAAAGCTTTATCTTTCTAAATGCTCATAACTCTTTGAAATCCTCTTGTGCCTTCATTTAAAGATCTCATAGCTCA
>NW_005871063.1:13950620-14025880 GCF_000147115.1 Myotis lucifugus | reverse complement strand
CCATAATGACTGTAACACAAACACTATCTTCTTTCTCCCCCTAACTTGACACAAATTCATAGCATAATATGCCTCTATACTTATCTGTTCTTAGATCTGTTAGGAGCAGTGGTTCTAAACTAGGGAAATTTTACCCATGGGGTACTTGGCAATGTCTGGAGACATTTTTAGTTATCATACCTGAGAGGATATTTACTGGCACAGCCCAAGAATGTTATGAACATCTACAATACAAGAACATCTCTCCAACCCTGACACACACACAGTGAAGAATTATCTGGCCCAATATGTTAATAGTGATAAGTTTGAGAAACCTTGATCTGGAGAGAAATGTAAATATTTATGTGTCTATACTTACATAATTATTTCTCTTTATGGTTTTCTTTTAGGTTGTTAGAAAACAATGGCTCTTAGAATGTTTTAGAATTCTCTAGTAGGTTATTTTGATTAACAGAACACATAACTTTATTTCTACTTCAGAGAACAGTGTTGCCACATAGTTCTTATATATGCAACTGTGTTATGTGTCCAAAATGTTTTGACTTGGTATTGTTAACTATATGTATTTAAAAACAATAATCCATAAGCTTGGACAAGAACCCTGGTACTAAGTCATCTTTTTCTTAGTCCAAATGGTATGATTTAATCTACATTGTGTTGGAAATGAGACAAAAATAGTCAGCAATAAATAAAAGAGAGTCTTCACCACACAATAGTTACTGCTTTGAAACTGCTCAAGGCCATCTCCTTTTCCTTAATTGGCTACGGCAGACCACATTTCACATATTCAAAAGGACCAACAAGTCATCCTCAAACTACAGTGCTGTCTGGCCTACCAAACTCTCTAGTTATGTGAATTCCCAGCTTTGTAATTTGGGTTGTCAATAATCACAAACAGTTCTGGAAGTAAGAGTTATTGCAAATGAAAAAAAGAATTAAGAACTATGGAAAAGATGTGTATGAGAATAGGTTAATGGTATGCAATTGCTAAAAGTTTGACATTTTTCACCTATAAAAATGTCAATTTCACATAGTTTGACCTATGTTAATTTGGTTCTTGAATATATCATGTAGTAATAAAGAGCAGTGGTTCTGCAATTAACCTGTGTTAATTGTTCAGATCCTGGCTCTGGATCTTTCTGTTTATGAACCTGAGATAATTGTTTAACCTGTCTAGATCTCAGTTACCCAAAGCCTTTAGTTCACATATTTACTGAATATGTGCATTTTGTTTGTCTTCACAAGAGCAGGGAGCTTACCTATCTTTTCTTAGTTCCATTTTCATTTCTTAGAGTGGCCATGGTCAATGTATTCTAAACATTTCTTGAATGAATAAATTAAATGCATGAAGAATAGTATTTACTTCATAAAATTGTTATGAAGCTTAAATAAAATCATGTATATTAAAGTCTTCAGTATAAAAAGTAAGTGTTAAATGTTAACTGTGGTTATTAATTCAAAAACAGCAAGAGATTCACATAAATTTTAGAGGTTTTTTTTCCCCCCTGTTTTCAGTGCCATTACATTTTTGGTTCAGTGCCATTACCATAAACCTTTATCTTATCCTGGTGAACTTGTGTGTCAGATACAGTTATCACACTGAGAAATGTGACCCTAAATTTTTTGTGCATATAGCACTCTGTAAATTGTTTAGTGAAGGAATAAATGAAGAAATAAATTCACTTTCCATTTTCTCTCCTTCTGCCTTTCTCCTCTAGACTGTGAGACTACATTCTCTTCAAAAGTATCTATCATTAGGCAGATTTCCATTGCAAATAGACAAAGTTCCAAGAAGCCATCTAGAATCCTAATGAGGTTTTAGCTACCATCTCTCCTACCAAGATTCCCATGGTTACTTGGCTATATGAGATGAGCAGATCATTTTGTTTTGTTTTGTTTTGAGTTTGCAGTTATGTATTTTTATTTAATAATTTTAAAAACATTTTTCAATGATCATTGACATGCAATATTATATTAGTTTTAGGTGTACATTATAGTGATTAGACATTTATAAAACTTGTGAAATGGCCACCCCAATAAGTCTAGTACCCATCTGGCAACATACATAGTTACCACAATATTATTGACAATATTCCCTATGCTATGACCAGATCTTTTGGGGTCCTTATTTGTCTTGGGAAGGATAGCATCCCTGTATGGGTGATGTGACGAGAAGGATGACTCTGCACTTTGCTGATTCACTTTGCTCTATATCCAAATTCACAACCTTCCTAATGCTGCGACCCTTTGATACAGTTCCTCATGTTGTGGTGACCCCCAACCATAAAATTATTTTTGTTGCTACTTCATAACTGTAATTTTGCTACTGTTATGAATCATAATGTAAATATCTGATAAGCAGGATGTATTTTCATTGTTGGCGACCCACAGGTTGAGAACCGCTGATCTAGAAGATGTTTACACCAAATATGGAAAACAAGTTATTTGACCTGCCAGAAAAATATTGCCAAACTGCACTGGAAAATTACATAGTAATGAAAAACAAGTGTATATTCATTGGCAAATGTTTTTCAACACTAAAATAATCAGAATTATATTTGCTGTGGTATATCCAATGCTCCAGATGTTAATAAAATAGAAATGGTTAACACAGATTGCTGGGGCCTTAAGAGCAGTCTAAATTGTAAAATAAAGTGAAAAATAGCCCAGCAACTAGTCACTCAATTTATATCAAGGAAGACAAAGTATGAAGCAAAAATTCTCCTTATGAATTTCAATAATAGAACTTGCTCTGGCAATTTGAGCCTATCATCTGAAATGGAAAAGTAGTCCATTCATTTTTATTTTGTACCAAAACCACAGCAATATGACCTTTCTAAAGTTAGTCTAAATCATTTCAAGCAGCATCAAGGAGCTACCACAAGCAAAGTGTTATAGAGGCTCTTTGGGAAAATCAGCATTCACAAATGAAGAAAATAAAGAGGCATAAATTGAAAAGAACTCATTTGAAATCCTACAGACCTGTCATGATGGACTTCATAATGTGTATTTGGTCACTTTATGAAGGAAACTTGGGTGCTTCTTTGGGCAAGAAGAAATTTTGTATCTCATTCTCTAGATTGAAGAGCTTCTTTCTCTTTGTTTTAAATAGAAATGAAAAAACTATTGAAATTTTGCTCAGGTTTCTCATTTTGGAGAGGCAATGCTATTCTGCATATTTCAAAATAGCTGATAAATGGCTATAAAAATTTCAACCAGAAAAGCTGTAGCAGTATAAACTCAGCACCGAAGAGGAAGATTTGTTAATAATGCCAATAATAACCACTGGACAACGAAGCATCGACATTCTCCAGGAAGACTTGGTAGGATGATGTCAGCTGCTTCTGGCTGTACAACTTTTCCCAGAGTCCCCGGTGCTTTATGAAGAGGAAAGTAAGTGTAAGGACATTGGGGTAAAGTCCTGCATTACTCATTGCCAGAAAGGCATTCATCACTTTTTTACAAATGAAAGGGACTATCAACCACTCAGTTTTAGAAAGAGGTTTGTTTGAAATTTCATCTTATTAGTAATGTTAAATATATGCAAATACAAGATATTTGATGAGGATCTTTAATGTCTGCTCTAGGGAACTTGAAACAAGGTTGCATTGTTTTCTTCTCCCACTTGTCATTAACAAAGAGAATCTAGGACAGGGCTTGCCTAGGGAAATTTGTGAAGGAGTCCTCAGTCCCATCAGACCTGAGCTGCCTTCTAATGATATCCTGCAACATCATCGTTAGTAACCGGAAAACACACTTGTAAATAATTTAATGTACTTAACACATAATTTACAAAACAGTAATGTATTGCTTTAATAATTAAAGCAGAAATAAAATTATTTCCAATAAAGTTATGTATATTTTAAAGCAAATATGAGGACAAAACTATTTAAAAAAACACACAACATGTGATAGTCAGGTGCTTTCACATATAAAGACTTTGGGGATATGATTGAAGACTAATCCAAGTGCATTGTATTACTGACTAAAATTTCTTAAGAGGTATTAGCATTAATGATGTGCTTTTCTTGGAAGTTTTTCTTTTATTCTTGATAAAGTACGGATGGAAACAAAGTATTGTATTCCATCAATTTATGTAATATGTACATTTCTAGAAAACAGTGTATATTAAAACAATTCAAAATGCCTTGCATTTCTATGTACAGTGGATTAGACTCTCAGCTCAGAAAATTACCAACAAGTTTTAAATTCACCTGAATATCCAGTGGGAAACATAAATCTATATAGAACCCAGAATGAATATTTGTTGTGTGTGACTGCCCCATACATTCCTGAAAGTCTAACACCCCTGGTTCCTCCACACTAAATTCCAGTAGGTTTCCCAACCTTTGAAGCCAAACAAAACTCATATTCTAGGGACCAATAACCCCTGTCATCCCCACTCCTTATGGAGAACTACTGTTTAGACAGTCAGGAGAAAGAGATGGAAATTCTTCTGTACTAGAAAAAGAAAAATTTTAATGAAGTTGAGATGATGGACAATAAATGCCCTTGCTGCAAGATTAAATTATGACACACATCCATACCAGACTGTTTCAGAACTCTGAAATTCAGTGATAGTATATTGATTTGTATATTGAACAGGATCTTAGAACTCCACTATGCAAGCCTCTTAATAAAAGATGAGGAAATTAAGACCCCTGGAGTGTAGAACAGCTATTGAGCACCTGTAATGTAGCTTTATATTATTTGTTTCTCACAAAAACTAGGTGATTAAGATATTATTATTGCTCTATTTCACAAAGAGAAAACCGAGGCTTAGCTTTTAGGCAGCAGCTCCCAGGTTGGTCTAATTTCATATTCCATTTTTTTCTCTGCTACATCTTCCTTGGACAAAATTGCAAAACTGATTAGTGATCCAAGACTTACTATTTCTGTAGCCTTCTCATCCATTGATGTCTAGGGCTATCATGATGCTCACTTTTTCCTTCTACAGTGTCCTCTTTACCCTCTTCTTATCCTCTGCATAGGGGTTGGCAAACCGTATTACTTGGGCCAAATCCTGCCTGCTGCCTGTTTTCCTAAATAAAGTTTCATTGGAACATATTACTGATGGCTGCTTTCATGCTACAGGCAGAGCTGAGCACTTGCAATTGAAACCATATTTTTTTAATTTTATAATTTCCAGTTCATTTTTAATTAATTAGACTTTTTCAGCAATGTCACTAACCGAACTATTTGTTTTCTAATAGTACAAATATCCGTCCAGGTTAAAAACAGACTCTTTGACAAATAAACCTGAGAAAGTATGGAAGTTGTCCTTTACTGTTCAGATAACATTTTCTTTGCATCATTATTAAGAAAATGATATTATTGATTGTATATAGTAGTATATTGAGAAATGTCTTTTAGAAAATAAAGCTTTTATTTAGTTAGTAAGCAGATTTACCACTTATCAATTTATTGCCTCTTGCTTCAAATTCACCTTTTCCTGCTCTGAAATAACAAAGCTGGGCCTTATTGAATACTATTAGTACATACAGGATATCAGAGGGACACTGGGGGAGAGTTTTACTTCCTGGTTCAGGAGTGCTCATTTAATTGAGCTCCTATAGAGCGAATGGCTTTTTTTCATCAGTCTCTTGGCATTAAGCAACAAGTGACACCTTCCCCCAGCACAATTCCAGCTGCAAGTTCAATGACAGCTAAGTTCTATAGATTTACCAGCTTGTTTTCCAGTGAATCAACAGCTATTTCTTCTCACACCCCTGTCACTTCCAAGTGGCTTTCCATGAGTCCAGATGGTGCCCAAGTTGGCTTTCTAGCAAGTCAGTAACAACCTAACCTGGCAGTTTCGTGTGAATTTCATGAGTATCATAGTAGGCAGTTCTCAGATGACCTGACAACTAGAGACCCTCTGTAGGCTATAACAACCAGTGATCTTTTCCAACATCCAGTGGGCTTCAACTCTACACCCTCCAATGAAATCTGAGTCCAAATTTGGGGAGGATTCTCTTTCTCTAATTTTGTTCCTTCCTTGAGCTCCTTCTCTCAGTATCCCTTGGGTATCCCTCAGAGTCCCCCCTCCCCCCTTAGCCTACTTCCTATTACTACTCCCATTCTCTTTTGTTATTTCTTTATACTAAATTTTTCCTGTTTAAATTTCCTGTGTGGCATCTGTCTACTGATTGAAACATAATTAATACAGCAGAACAGTAAGAACAAGATTTTATCTGGTAGGCAACTTAAGTTTCTATCAGTACAAAGAGCCAGGGATTAAATAGACTTTGGGGTAAGCCTTAAAATGAAATTACTAAATCATTTTCTACTTGTGAACATGATCCCCTTGGTATATGAGACTACCTCTGGGGATTATTGTTAACACTGGGACAGAGAAAACACTCATGTTCTTTCAGATTCCTAGAGAAAGCAGGTAAGGCCATAAAAGGAAAACTTCCTAGTATTGATCTTTTGTGTTAAAATCTTGTTTGAGTTCTGTTTATATCTTGGTTCTTTCACATATTAGCCAGATTTATCATTCCATGGGAATATTATGATTTCCTCCCTCCTCTGTTGGTTTATCTATGTAAGAAAGCAGAGACAACCCTCCAATTAGGAGACAAGAATGTTTCTCAAGGCTCCATCTCCATGCCAAACCCCTCCTAAATCCAGCGCAGTCTCAGTGCTCAGGATTCTGATTCACTAAGTCTAGAATAGGATCCAGAAACCTACATTTTGACACACTGTTTACTGACCATATTCAAAGAAATTTTAACATGAAGGTTTAAATGCAGATAAATTAGCTGCTAATCTAAAACAGATACTACATTTATAAGTAGCACCTGACACTTTGACAAGTAAACAGAAGTATGAAAGTTGTCCTCTAAATATTAGGTTTCTGGAGAGGTAATTGGTGAGTCCAGAGGGGATAAAGTGACAAATTGGGGAAAAGGCAGCTCAAAACAGAAAAAGAGAAGAAAGGGAATCAAGGAAACATGAGTCTATGTAACAAAGTTCCTCAGTTTACTATGGGTTGTAGAAAATGGAAGAGTATTGAGGGATTTAAAGGTTCTAAAATGGCTAAAAGTAATATATAATCAATAACTATATTATCCTCAGGCTAAAGTTCAAACTCCTTACCATGTTACTTCTATATCTATATCTATCTATTTTCCATATCCATATATATATATATATATATATATACCAATACCATCTATCTCCATGGCTCTTTGGCTGGTACTGTTATTATCATAATTAACTAGTTTATTAATGCTAATAATAGAGAGCAAAGGGGATGCTACACATTATAAGCATGGTCATCTGGACAGCTTCTCCAGGAAGCTACAACTTCACACTCCCCAGGAAACCACCGGTCTATTCCCTGCAGATCACTCCAGGAAGGGATCGAACAAAGGGGGAGATGGTGGCATGCAAAATGAAGTCAGGGGGAGAGTAGAGAAGGTGGTTGCCTGTCAGTCTAGTCTGGGAGAAAGATAATGGCTAGGAGGGTGGAGCCACTGTAAGCACAAGAAGGGTAAAATACCCAAAGAATTCCCTTTATCTTGCTGCTTCTCTTCTTGTGCTGTCTTGCTCCATGACCCGCACTCACTGTGTGCTAGCCTATAGCCATGTGACCTTAAGCAGCTGCATGGCTCATGGCCATGCAGACCCCACACTCACCTGGATACTAAGCTAGCCAGGTGCTGGACTTTAAATGGAGCAGAAATTCTGGTCAGTGGCCTTAATTCTAGCCATGGTGAAGACAACACTGGACTTGTTCCATGGTGAGACAGACAGGGATGGGGACTTGGAGGGGAACTCCTTTAATTTTACATCATCAATAAAGCTTTCTACAAACCCCATTGTCCCGTGGGGCCTCCGGAAATTCTTTTCCCCACGGCACCCCAAGAACCCCACTTCCACCTATAACAGTACCTCCCTATGTGTGTCCTAAGATCTGTTCATGCAGTGTTCTAAGTGAACCCTGCTTTCCTCACCTACATCCTTCCTAGGCTCTCTTATCCTCCACAATTTGCTTTGCTAATGCCTATTTATCATCCATATCAACAAGCACTCTTTTCTAGAAAGTTGCCACTGAAGAAGCAAGAGGAAGCCATGCCTCGTCTTCTGCAGCTAGCCTTCTTTCTCCTCCCAGTGGTGTGGGCTCCACCTCTGGCCTTGTCTTATTGGCCTGTGTTGTTTTGAACTTGCCTGCCTCCCCTTGTAGTAAGTTAAGAGTTCCTCCAGGACAAGAACTGTTCTTTAATTCCTGTCTCTCTGTGACTGACACAGTGCCTATTAGTTTAATAGGTGCTCTTTTATGTTTGTTAAATGAAGGGCCATAATCCAATTAATGAGAGTGGGGGACAGTGAAGTAGGTCAAACCAACAGAGTATGGGACTGGGCTGGCAGGGGGGAAGTGATGTTGTTGAAAATAATCATTGACAGAAATAGCAAAGTCAAGTAACAGCCCCTCTCTCCCTCCGTCCCTCTCCTTCTTTTTGTCTCTCTCTTTCATCTTAGTGATAATTTAGATGTGACCCTATCTGATACAAGTGGTTTTTGGACTGTTTTTTGTTTGTCAGGTTTGTTGTTGTTGTTTGGCCATATCCTATGTAATAAAGAGGTAGTATGCAAATTGACCATCACGCACTCACACAAGATGGCTGCCCCATGTGGTCAAAAGATGGCCACCACAAGATGGCCGGCAGGGGAGGGCAGTTGGGGGCTATCAGGCTGCCAGGGGAGGGCTGGGCCAGTGGGGGAGGGCAGTTGAGGATGACTAGGCCGGCAGGGGAGGGCAGTTGGGGGCAATCGGGCCGGCAGGGAGTAGTTAGGCATCGATCAGTCTGGCAGGGGAGTGGTTAGGGGGTGATCAGGCTGGCAGGCAGAAGCGGTTAGGAGCAATCAGGCAGGCAGGCAGGCAAGTGGTTGGGAGCCAACAGTCCCGGATTGTGAGAGGGATGTCTGACTGCCAGTTGAGGCCCAATCCTTGTGGGATATCCCCTGAGGGGTCCCAGATTAGGGAGGGTGCAGGCTGGGCTGAGGGACACTCCCCCACCACCAGTGCATGGATTTCATGCAGCAGGCCTCTAGTGCTATAATATAAGGTAAAAGAGATGGTGTGGTTTAATGGAGCATTTCCCAAAAAGTGTTCTATTAATATAAACAGTTACTAAACAAGCAAACAGAAAGTACTATAGGAAATGGTGCTGAGTTAAAGTTTTGTTACTGTTTTTAATTGTGGGACTTCACAGAACCTTTAATGGGTCCACTATTTCTGGAGGCACGTTTAATATGGGAAATTACTTAAATGTATTTGACTAACTAAGAAACTGGTTTTGCAAAACTATCTCTTGCAACTCATAGATCAGCCGTGGGCAAACTACGGCCCGCGGGCTGGATCCGGCTCGTTTTAAATGAATAAAACTAAAAAAAAAAAGGCCGTACCCTTTTATGTAATGATGTTTACTTTGAATTTATATTAGTTCACACAAACACTCCATCCATGCTTTTGTTCTGGCCCTCTGGTCCAGTTTAAGAACCCATTGTGGCCCTCGAGTCAAAAAGTTTGCCCACCCCTGTCATAGATAATTATTTGAAAAATGCTGACTTAGTAGTGTATTTTACCCTGGACAAAGACCTAAGTCACATATTCCTATGTCTTCTACTTGCTTCTGATGTGACATTCCATACCTAACTGAGCTTTACTCTACCTCCAGCCTATAAATGAAACCAACTTCTGATGGGATATTTTAAGATTCAATAAAATAAATACAGTAAAACATAAAAAATAGATATTGTTATTGCTTCCTATTGGATCTTCAATACTAACATACCACAGAAAAAACATTTCCTAGTGCTACTTTTTAAATCACTTAAAAAAATAAAAACCAAACAGATTCCAAAATCTATTAAAATGACTACAATGTATTTAAAATGAATTTTAGAGAAGTAGGAGTCAGAAATACACAATTGTGTGTAACTCTGAGAGGGAAGGACCAAAAGGAGAGAAGACCACTGCTGAGTGTCACCATTTTTGCCAGTTCTTTCTGCTCCTGTGTTTGCTTTCAACTTTCATTTCTTTCAAAGATTGCCTGAGGACTGAGGAGAGAGGTCACTTTGAGTAACTTTATTCTACTGAAAGGGGAGTGCTTCTCCCCAGTGCCTATTTAAATCCCGCTGAGGCACTTTCTCTAAAGAGACTGTGTGTGTGTGTGTGTGTGTGTGTGTGTGTGTGTGTGTGTGTTATTTTTTTATTTATTATAAGCCTGTCTATTCACTAATTCACTGACTGAAGTATCTGTTGACTTGAATAGGAGTCATCCAATACTAAGTCTCAAGTAAAAGGAACTGAAAAGCTGGTTTTACAGAATAAGTTTATAGTTGAAAGTATATTATTTTTTTAACTTTTTAAATGTATTAATTTTGGAGAGAAAGAGAAAGAGAGAGAGAGAGAGAGAGAGAGAGAGAGAGAGAGAGAGAGAGAGAGACTGTCCCACTTATTTATGCATTCATTGGTTGATTCTTGTATGTACCCTGACAGGCTGTCCAGGGATAGAACCCACAACCTTGTTGTATAGGGATAATGCTCTAACCAACTGAGCTACCTGACCAGGGCCTATTGGTGAAAGTATATTCTTATTGGCACTATATTTGGAAGGTGAAACATATTTCTAATTCTTTGCCAGACAGGAAGATTCCATGAACTTACTTCAATCCCACTTTGAGGGCTTTGTCCTCTGTCAGAAATTAGTCCAATTGTAGCTCTGCTGATGACTGGGGCCTTTATCTCTTCACCTTTAAAACTGAAGTTGTGCCCTGGCTGGGTGGCTCAGTTGGTTGGAGTATGCAAAAAGGTGGTGGCTTGGATTCTTGGTCAGGACACATACCTAGGTTGTGGGTTCAAGCCCTGGTTGAGGTGCGTTCAGGAGGCATCCGATAGATGTCTCTCTTTCACATCTGTTTCTCTCTCCGTTCCATTAAAAAAAATAAAAAAGAAAAGAAGTTCTGCTCACTTTGCAGGGTTGGTGTGAGAAGTAAGTGAAATAACTAGATTCAACCTAGGACACTTAGCAGGCATTCAATAAATGGTAGCTTTGAGTTTTCCTTTAGATTCATAAGTTTCATCACATAAAACACTTCATGCCTAACCCTTGAGGCCCATGAACTCTAGTTGCTCTTTGATAATACAAAGGTAGAATTCTGCAATAATTCTTTCTTGATTAGTACTTTTTTCTTTTTCTATGAAGAGTTTAGATTACCATCTCATATCATTATTATCAAGTATGACTTTTATTTAAATTAAGTCTATTATATCTAACAGAATAACACTATATGTGTGCTTTTTATTAATATGTATGTATTACGTGGCAATTATTTGATTATTGCCTAATTAAAGTTCTACTAAATTGTGTTCTTGTAATAGATGAGGTTACATGCTTTTGGTAAGATGGAGGCTTGATCTGAGCCTCTATAACTCTGTCAATCATTTATTGAGAGAAAGGGTCTGAGAAGGCTGGAATTTGAGTTTTTGTTCTTGTCCTGAGAGCCAAGTATGTCTAGGGAAATGTACCTATGTGATGGGAAGTATATGCTCTAGAGAGATAAATGGGAATATGTAGGAAATAACTAATAAGGAAATGCTAATTTTGAGGTATCAAATCAATGTGTTTTAGCCCCAAGCCATCCCAGTTCCTAGGTGTCTGGCTGCCCAAACCACTGTATCAATAGCATGCATTGTTTCATGAAGAAGGCAAAGCCCTGTTAAAAAATATATATATATACATATATTTATTAATTTTTTTAAATCCTTATCTGAGGATATTTTTTCTATTGATTTTTAGAGAGAGTGGATGAAAAAGGGAAAGACAGAGAGAAATATTGATGTAAGAGAAACACATCAATTGGGAGGATTGTGCCCTTGTACGTGCCAAGGTACGTGCCCTTGACCAGAATTGAATCTGGGACCCTTTGGTCCACAGGCCAATGCTTTATCCCCTGAGCCAAACCAGTAGGGCCAAAAATACTTTTAATAGTCTGAAAGTGGGCACTTTTGATTATTGAAAATGCCTGGCTTATTTAAGGATGACTTTTCTCAGAACTCCCAAAGCAAACATTCAGCTTGAAGAGGATCTGGCCATCTATATGCTGGAACAATGGAGTAGGAGTAACAGGATGCAGTGCAAAGAAATTTCTTAGCATAGAAGAAGAGGAAAGCCCTCTGGTCATTGAGAGATGGAGCCTGGGAGAGAGATAAAGAAAAGAACCAAAGATCAGGCCCTAGTGTTGGGATTTACCCCTTAAGGTGAATCCCAAAGAAGAAATTAACAACATCCATGTAACTTTGTGGATTCCAAAGATCTTTGGAGCTGATGCCCTGCTTTCTTTGGAGTAGCCTGGAAAATGGAAAGTTTCACAAAGAAGTGCCATGCATTTAAAATGCCAAGGGCATTTAACATTAGTTGAAGGAAATATCAATCAAAGAGGGTGAGCTTGAGTCAAGTCTTACTTTGGTGTAGTTTAGAGTATGGGTTCCTTGTGACTGGAGGCTAGAGCAAAGTCCATGGACATCAAGCAGTGGTGACATGATGTACTCAAAAGACTAAGTAGGACAACCTGAACTGAAAAGGATACTCAGTGTCCACGTGGTTACACCACTGAAGAAGCAGCCGAGATAGGCCAACTTAGAGACCAAGCAGGGTGTGATATATCACCTAGAGACTTGGGTGTTCCACCCTCCATGTCTGAGGAAATGTCATCTTTGTTCTGCACCCAGATACTTATATTTGGAAGGAGAATGGAAAGAATTTAAATCATGAGAGAATCTTAAATACAAGATAAAATGTATATTCTGACTTTTGTGGTTAAGGAGGCACCAGAAGTAGATAGAACAAGATAGTTGTGAAATGAAATTGCATTTTAAAAATCTGAATGTATGCTTGTTAGATCCATAGCTGTCCTATAGGCAAGAGAGCTGTGAAATAGGATCAGCCCTTTTAGAATAGAATTCATTAGTCTTGGAACAGGAATCCTAAAATATGAAAAACTAACCCAAAGCTATTAGGATATTCTATAACTAATGTCTTTTGTTTCTTTCTTGGAATTTTAAAATTATCTTTTGTTTACCAGGATAGCTGAGGTCTGAGTTTTATTATTTATTTATTTTAAAAAATATATATTTCTTTATTCATTCCAGAGAGGAAGGGAGAGAGATAGAAACATCAATGATGAGAGAGAATCATTGATCAGCTGCCTCCTGCATGCCCTCTACTGGGGATCAATCCCACAACCCAGGCATGTTGCCCTTGGCAGGAATCAAACCCAGGACCCTTCAGGCCAACGCTCTATCCACTGAGACAAACAAGCTAAGGCTGGTCTGAGTTTTAAAAGAGAGAATAGCATCTTCTTACAGGCTGCATCTGAGCTTTTGGGAATCAAAGTGAGAAAATTCTGATGCCAACATTATAGTCTGTGGAAGCACCTTAGGAACTTCTCCATTTGTGGGATCTCCTAATGCTCATATCTGCTCAACCTTAAAAGGATTTCCATGTTGCTTATTAATGGAGGTCATTCCTTAATCATCTTCTGGGATGGTCTGCTTTCCTCTGCCATCTTGCCACAGTTTTTTGAGTGCGTTTGGAGAAGATTGTAAGTATAATACATGGATGGCCCCAAGACTGAATTGAGGAGGAGGAAACAGGAACTGGGGTCTAGTTAGACATGGAAGGTCTGGAATATAATAGGCCTTAGGCAGGCAGGTGAGCTACAGTCCAGGAAGCTGTGCTAAGATAAGAAGTTGCCTAGATGAAGGAAGTCTAGCCCTTAGTAGATCCAACTCTATCTAGCTGTAAGTATTGGATAGAAGCATTGGCTTAAACTATACAAAATGCTGAGGAAGGAAGTAAATCCCAATTAAGAGAAAAAATACCAGAAATGAGGCAAGAAAAATGGAGAAACCTGTAAACATAGTGAATGGCTTCTCCTTGTTTCGTCCCAATGGTGAATGTCTGGAGGCATGAATTCATTCACTTCCTGCTTGAAGGCAGACATCCTTACCAATCTTCAGGACCAATGTGATCCACTGCCCAGATAAACTTATACAACTCGTACCCTCAGTTGTTGACTGGTTCCTGCCCTGTATCCATTCCCAGTGCTGAATAATGGACTTCTGCCTATTTGCCATGCCTGAAGCCCTCCTCTAGTTGCCTTCTAGTGACAGGATTCTATTTTACTTTTACTGTAATTCTCCCCATTAACTTCAGCCCACCCTCAATGTTGTTTGTTCTTGGTATTAATAGTGCTAATTGTGGCATGTCCTGTTATCTGATGCTTTCAAACTCCGTGTTTATGATATACACATAAGATTGTACAGGAGAGGACTGGAAAACAAAGTATAAATTTTTTCATTGCTATATATTAACAGATCAAACACTAATTCTTTTTTTTTAAATCCTATAACAGTAAGCTCATAAATAACAGAATATTCAAGTGGAAAACGTATTATAATCACCAAATAAGACAATGACTGAAGAGCAATTAGTTCAAATTCAACTTTTCAGAGTTTTAAGGCAGCTCTTTGTTTTTAACAGAAGGACACTTTTCTTGAAAATAAATGTCTATTGGCTACTCCTAATCTTCTTTCCTAATTGCGAAAGCAAACCAAACAGTAAGTCACGGAACTCACTGCCTGTCTCTGTGCCAGCTCTCAGACCACACAGAAGCAAAGCGAGATGATTTGGCAGAACTGTCTGACCTAAGGAGAGATTCAGCCATGGGACAAGAGCAGGGGAAGCTGACTGTGGTGTCACTAGCCAGGACAGAGGGATGGTTCCAGGCAGTGCTGGTGAACAGCCTATACCCTGGGTGAGAGAGCTGGGTGGGGAATCTGACCCTACGAGGAGAGAGAGAACATGTTGGTGTCAGGATAAAATAAAAGTTGGCATTTTAGGGAGTTATTGAGACCACAAAGGTTGCTTGTGGGTGGTGAAGGCGTAGTAGGGTAGGATGCTTGTGATCTATTGTAGGTTGTTTTAAATACTTAATGCTGCCACTTTCTATGATTAAGACCATATAAAATAATACTGTCAGCATGTTTTTTGGGGATCCAATCCCAGCTTAAAAGCTAACCAAACATTTAAAAAAAAAAGAATGTAGTACAATGGTACTTCCAGAATAATACATCTTTATATTATGGTTACCTAGAAGAAATTCTTCATATGTTACATAAGAAAGAACTTATAAAGGCATAGCATGATTGTTATGGTCATTAGAATTAAAATTAATGTAATTTTTAAAAATTTATATTCCTATGCATTCTATGAAATAGGAATAGTAATCTTAGTTAACTTTTATTGAACACTTACTATGATCCAGGCACTATGTTTAGTGTTTTACATTTATTTTCTCTTCAAAGTTCAAAACAAAATCTGAGGAAGGTACTATTTTTATTGTGACTTAACAGAGGAGGAAATTGAAGCACAGAGGAGCTAAGACAATTTATTCATAGTCACACATGTAGTGGATGCCAGATCTGGAATTCAGACCCATGTGTGGTTCTACCATCAACCATTTTAACCATTCTCAGTTGCTAATGTAGTCCTCCTCAAAAATAAGCTGTTTCCCGAATGCACATTAGAACTGCAAGGATAAAACACTCCATATTCACTTAAATGACTACAATTTATTAAGAGTGACAATAACAAATGTGACTAGGGTATGGTAGCAACTGAAGCTTTCATACACTGCTGATATAGCATGAAAGGGTAAAACCTATTTGAAGGACAGTTTGACAGTTTCATGTATAATTAGCATATACTTATGCAACCCTACAATTCCATTCCTAGGTATTTACCAAGAAAAATGAGAATGTGCCTGTACACAAATGTTCATATAAGCTTTATTTATAACATTAGAAAACTGGAAACAATCCAATGTCCATCAGTTGATGAATGGATAAACCATTTGTGGTATATACATACAATGGAATATTACTCAGCAATAAAAAAGAATGAACTATTGATACTTACAAAAATATGGGTAAATATTCAAAGTATTATGGTGAGCAAAAAAAGACAGACAATAGAGTTCAGCTACTCTCTGATTTCATTTATGTGAAGTTCTAGAATAGATAAAATTAATCTATAGTAATACAAATTAGATCAGTGGGTGACTCGTAATGAAAAGAAGGATTAACTTCCTAGGGACATGAGCAAAATATTAGATGATATAAATGTTCTATATCTTCCTCGTGGTGGTGGTTATTTCTATATTGTCAAAAATCATTGAACTGTACACTTAAAATGGGAGAATTACATTTACTATAAATTATTACTGAATAAAGTTGATTTAAAAATGTTATGTCCTATAGTTAAGTCCTTACGGCCTAAAGATTCCCAGCCTTTTTTTACAATATTTTTTTTTATTGACTTCAGAGAGGAAGGGGAAAGGAGAGAGCGAGATAGAAACAACAATGATGAGAGAGAATCAGTGATAGGCTGCCTCCTGCACTTCCCACACAGGGGATTGAGCCCGCAACCTGGGCATGTACCCTGACCGGGAATCGAACCATGACCTCTTGGTTCATAGGTCGACACTCAACCACTTAGCCACGCCAGCCAGGCCCCAGCCTTTTTTTTAAAAACTTCCTGCTTATTCATCATGTGTATGTAACTATGTATGTATGTTTGGTAGTATGTATTGATTTATGTATGAGATTGTGTATGTACCTGCTTATACCAGTAGACTACATCACTTCACAAAATGAATTACATATATTTTTCTGTTTAATTCTTTCCTATGTTTGTTTAGTTTCCTTTTGCTAACCGAAACAGTTATAATACTTTTTATTAATCTGATTGTGTGAAAAACTGACCCTGCCAGAGTTTTTAAAATACAGTGCATAATGCCAAATATTCAAATATAAGTAAAATAAAAAATTGAAACAATCATTTATATTTATTGAATCTCTGGTAACCAAAACAAAACAAAAACACAAAAAAACCAAACAAACAAACAAAAACCCCACTCAAGCCAGCACCTCACATACATAAGCAATGGAAAAGGAATCCTTAATGATGACCTTGAAGTGTTAACTCCTGAGCTACCAACTGTTCATCTCATATAGATTGAACTGTAGTTTTGTAAGTTTTAGTTACAATTGGAAGTCAGCATGATATCTTAGGAAAAAATTTAAATGTTGAAGTCGGGTGGCCTGGCTAAAATTTGAATTTGAATTTCACCCCTTACCTGCTGGGTGACTCGGCAACTGTCTAAACTTTTTGATCATCAATTTATTTATCTGAAAAATAAATAGAGCTAATTTCATTGGATTGTGACAAATGGGAAAAGTACATGGCATATAATAGATGTCTCATATTCATGATTGTTGTTATTTATCGTATTAAATGTACTATGGTAAGACAAATGCTAGTTTTAAAATGAGAATTTTAGGTTTAAGTTTCTATACTTCATTTACCAGCCTGGAACCTGAGGCATACTCCTGGACCTCTGACTTTTTATTGGTCATTCTGTGCAATGGTTATAATAATAACATAGTTTATTGTGAGGCTTAAATGACACATTAAAAATTGTAGTATATATAATACCTGGTACAGAGTAGGACCCCATAAATGTTAGTTGATTTAAAATCCAATATTTATTGAAACTCTCACACAAAGTGTATAGTAGCTCTGTTAAATAGAATATTAATAATAGTATACCATTCACCAGTTATTCCTAAATATAGGAATTTCACAAACTTAACAGAAGAAAAAAGAAACATTGAGATAATAAACTGAATTTTTATTATTTTGTCCAAATCTTCAACCATTTTTTTTTAAATCCTCACTTGGGGATGTATTTTTTTAATTATTTTAAAGAGCAAGGAGGGGAGAGAAAGAGAAAGAGAGGAAGAGAGAGAGAGAGAGAGAGAGAGAGAGAGAGAGAGAGAGAGAAACATTCATGTTAGAGAGGAACATCGATTGATTGCCTTCCACACACACCCCAACCAGGGATCAAACCACAAACTAGGTATGTGGTCTGACCGGAAATAGAACCGAAACTTTTTGGTGTAAGGGACAATGCTCCATCCAACTGAAGCATCCAGCCAGGGCCAAATCTTCAACATTTAAAAAATTCAGTTAAATAACTGGCCAAATAATGCAGAAGGAATTTTATGATCCTGTACTCCAAATGCTTATGCTTTTTGTTAAATTTATATGAAAGTCTAGGAGGTGAGAAACAGAAGGCCATACAACTAAGAATAGGACAGCACCAATAATTTCTTTTGTTAACACAACTGCTTCAGCATAGCTTGGTTATTAAGCAGATGAATTAAGCAGATGTCAAAATAGACTTGAAGCTCCAGGGACTCTAGCTCTATAAAATTATTCAAAATACAAATTAAAATGACATTTTGCATAATGGTATTAATATTATTATTCTCCCACTGGGAATGTTTTTTTTCTAATTGGATATTTATTATCAAAGATAATAAATAGATATAAATAACAGATAAAATAAATGAATTCATATAATAAATAGATAATACATCTTGTTTGAAAACAAGAAAGCAAACTCTAAAAAAATAAAGCATAATAATAAAGTTGTATACTCTAAAAAAAGTGAAAATAGAAATACTAACATATTGTAAAAGTGTAAGTAGCAACACATCTTCTAAATCTTTGAATAAAAAAATAATATATTGTTTGCTTCACACAAGGCCAAGCAGATTCAACAAAAGGTCATTTATGCACAATACTCTCTGCTTACCTGCTGGTATAATTATTCTGATTTGAATCACTATAGGGCTTGAGGTCAAGATATGTTGGCATCGTCAGGATGTTTAGTTAAATATGCATGTGCGTGTAAGACCTTTTAACTTCAAATAACTTATTTTTTTCATCTAATTAAGAATTCCCTCCTATCATTTTTTTAGTCTTGTTTGGAAAATTACATTTATTTCATATAAACTGATAAAAATATAACTACCAGTATTTTACATATCTTCTAGAATATGCAGAAAAAGATTTCAAGAAAATACAGAAAAAAATAAGTTAATTAAAAACAAAACAAAATAATATAGGTTGATTCAATCAAATGTAAATGAAATAATAAATTAAATGTCACATATAGTTATTTTCTAGATAAATTACCAAAAGTAATTGCTTCCCTCTGCATTCATATTATTGCTATCTCTCATTGTCTTTGAGAATTATCAAAAGGTCACAGCACAGTACAATATATTAGTGAATACTGGGCCTTCTAGTTTAGTCTAGTTTAGTCATAGTCAGGTTACAAAATAAGGTAGTCATAAAGTGTTAATAAGTCATAAGGAGAAATAAATACATCAAGATAAAATAAGTGAAGAATAACAAAAGAACACTAGCTAGATAAGAATTTTCATATAAGGAGCAGAGTTATATGGAGAAAACCCAATAAAAGGCTAATATGCAAATCGACTGAACAGCAGAATGACCAGTCACTATGACGAGCACTGACCACCAGGGGGCAGATGCTCAATGCAGGAGCTGCCCCCTGGTGGTCAGTGCACTCCTACAGGGGGAGCACTGCTCCGCCAGAAGCTGGGCTCATGGTTGGCGTGCACAGCGGCGGTGGTGAGAGCCTCTCTTGCCTCCACAGCAGCGCTTAGAGCCTAAGCCAGCAGGCAGACATCCCCCGAGGGGTCCCAGACTGCTAGAGGGTGCAGGTTGGGCTGAGGGACCCTCCCCTCCCCCAGTGCATGAATGTTGTGCACCGGGCCTCTAGTTGTTTCATAAATCTATATTGTGTTTCATAAGTTTTATAACTACTTTACACATAATATCCTTTTGACTATTGTAAAACTTGAGAGAGTAGTTACTTGCCCAAAATTGTCCAGCTATCACATATAGTTTTTATTGAAATACACATATTCTGAACAGTGAATGTTGTGTTTACTGTTCTTTTTGCTATCATGAATAAAGTCAAAATCGTGAATAACTGGGGTTGCTTATTTAGGGAATAGATTATTCATCTTTTTTAAAAATAGAAAATTTATGTTCATCAAATAATTTGGGGGGGCTCAAATTTACTATCTAGCTAGTAGTTTATTGTTTACACTCATTGATGTAGTCTTATTTATTTTTGCTTTCACTGCTTGTGCTTTTGATGTTATATCCAAAAAATCATTGTCAAATCTAAAGTCAAGATTTTTCCTTGTTTTCTTCTAAGAATTTTATGGATTCAGGTCTTACATTTAAGTCCTTAATCCAGGGGTCCTCAAACTTTTTAAACAGGGGTCTAATTCACTGTCCCTCAGACCGTTGGAGGGCCGGACTATAGTTTAAAAAAACACTATGAACAAATTCCTATGCAGACTGCACATGTCTTATTTTGAAGTAAAAAAAAACAAAACAGGAACAAATACAATATTTGTATTTGCATGTGGCCCGAGGGCCGTAGTTTGAGGACCCCTTCCTTAATCTATTTTGAATTAATTTTTGTGAGTGGTGTAAGATCCAGTTCCATTCTTTTGCATGTGGATATCCAGTTTTCCTAACACTATTGATTAAAGAGACTATCTTTTCCCCATTGAGTATTTTTTACTACCTTGTAAGTTATTAGTTGGACATATATGCATGGGTTTATTTCTGGGCTCTCAATCCTGTTCCATTGGTCTATGGGTCTGTTTTTATGCCAGTATTATACTGTTTTTATTACTATAGCTTTGTAGTATAATTTTAAATGAGGAAGTATGGCATTTCCAGCTTTGTTGTTTTTTCTCAAGATTGCTTTGGCTATTTGGGGTCTTTAGTAATTCCATATGAATTTTAGGTTTGTTTTTTCTATATCTGTAAAAAAATGCCATTAGAACTTTGACAGGGATTACATTGAATCAATAAATGTCTGGGTGGCTTAGTTGGTTGGAACCTTGTCCTGTGCAGAAAAAGGTTGCGGGTTTGCTTCCTGGTCAGGGCACATACCTAGTTTGCAGGTTGGATCCCCAGTTGAGATGTGTTTGGGAGACAACCGGTGGATGTTTCTCTCTCACCTCTTTCTCTCTCTTTCTCTCTCTGTCTCTTTCTCTGCCTTCCTCTCTCTAAAAAATTCAATAAAAGCATATCCTTGGGTGAGGCTTAAAAAATAAAATAGCCTGGCCAGTGCGGTTCAGTGGTTGAGTATTGACCTATGAACCAGGAGGTCAGGGTTCGATTCCCAGTCAGGGCACATGCCCGGTTGCAGGTTGGATCCCCAGTGTGGGTCATGTGGAGGCAGTCAATCAATGGTTCTTCCTCATCATGATGTTCCTATCTCTCTCTCCCTCTCCCTTCTTCTCTCTGAAATCAATTTAAAATATATTAAATAATAAAAATAAATGCCTTTGAGTATCATGGGTATTTTAACAATATTAATTCTTCTAATCCATGAACATGGGATATTTTTCCATTTATTTGTGTCTTCTTCAGTTTCTTTCATTAATGTGTTATATAGTGTTTGCCTCCTTGGTTAATTTTATTCCAAATATTTTATTGTTTTTGATGCTATTGTAAATGGAGTTGTTTTCTTTCTTAATTTTCAGACTAGAGGCCTGATGCACGAAATTCGTGCAAGAGTAGGCCATCTTTCCCCCAGCTACCGGCACTGACTTCCCTCTGGCACCCTAGACCCGGGATTCCCTCTGGCCGCTGGCAGGCACCTGGGACCGGGCTTCCCTCACAGCCCCAGCTTCATCTGGAAGGTCATCCAGAAGGATGTCTGGAATGCCATCTGGTCTAATTAGCATATTATGCTTTTATTATTATAGATAGCTCATTGTTGGTACATAGAAATGCAATTGGTTTTTACGTGTAGATTTTGTATGCTGAAACTTCTCATTAAAAGTTCTAACAGTTGAGCCCTAGGTTTCATTCAGCCGATAGAGTGCATGTAGGCCCACAGACTGAAAGGTCCCAGTTTCGATTCTGGTCAAGGGCATATACCTCCGTTGTAGGCTCCTCCCTGCCCAGGCCCTGGTAGGATGCAAGCAGAAGGCAACTAATCACATAGATATTTCTCTCTGTCTTTCCCTCTCTCTTCCACTCTCTCTGAAAATCAATGGAAAAATATCCTTGGGTTTGGATTAAAAAAAAAAGTTCTAATAGTTGAGAATTTTTGCATCTGTATTCATCAGGTATATTGGCCTATAGTTTTCTTCTCTTGTAGTGTCCTTATGTGACTTTGGTATCAGGGTATTGCTGGCCAAATAAAATGATTCTAAAACTGTTTTCTCCTCTTCAATATTTCAAAGAGTTTGAGAAGGGTTGGCATTCATTATTTTTTAAAATATTTGGTGGAATTCATTAGAGATACCATCTGTTTCTATTAAAGATATCCCAAAATTCACTCTTTTTTTCTTTTTGCTCCTTTAACTGGCTGAACTGAATCCAGCACAGCCAGGTGTGAACATAAGTAGGGGTGGTAAGGATTAAAGAAAACAGACAAGAGAATACAGTTGGGACCAGGTGGATCACTGGGCCTGGATGAGGAAACAGTGACACAGCCTGTAAGCCGAAGCTTTATTTTATAGTCAGATCACACAAAGCAAAATAAGGGCAAGATGTTTTCAATGTTCTTGCGGGTTTCAAATCTACTTCTTTCCTGTTGTTGCCATTCTCTGAACTCTATCAAGCTTTGTTTAGGCAGCACTTGCTGCACCCTCCACAGCCCACATCCTTTAGCTACCTAGGACTGCAGGATCAGACTATAAGGTCAAGCTTACAACCATAGCCTTTTGGCTATAATTATAATTTGCCCTCCAAGCTGGGACTTGTATGTGGCTTTGCCACAAGTCAGTCTGAGGCTTGATCCTGTCTGAATGCTGTAGCCGCTCTCCACAACTGGCAACTTCAAATGACTTGTTTTCTAGATCACTAATTTTTCTTCTGCTTGGTGGAGTCTGCTGTTGATGCTCTCTTAAATTCTTCAGTGAAGTCATTGTTTTCAACACTGTATTTTTGCTTCTGTTTCTTTGTTAAACTCTCAGTTTGTCCATACATTTTCCCCTAATTTTTTCAGTTGTCTGTGTTTCCTCTTACTTTACTGAAATCTTTAAGAGGATTATTCTGAATTTTTTTTTTGTCAGACAGTGCATAGATCTCCATTTATTTAGGATCAATCACTGGAGATTTATTTATTTATTTTGATGGTGTAATGTTTCCTTGATTAATCATAATCCTTGTGGTCTTGCATTGTTGTCTGGACATTTGATGAAGCAGGCACCTTTTACAGTTTTTACAGACTGGCTTAGGCAGGAAAATCCCTTTACGAGTCAGAGAATCTTGGTGGGCTGACTGGTACCTTCTGTGAGCAGGCTTGCCACTGGAGTCTTTGGGCAGGCTGTTCTGAACCTGGTCAGCAAGTGAGCAGGCCTGGTGACATGGGACCTGGCCTAGGTCCTGGGTCCACAGGGGCAGGCCTTGGCTCTTGAGTTATTATTGGCTCTTGAGTCTTTAATGGTGGGCCTGGGACCTGGGTCCAGATATGTGGGTCTGGATCCTGGGTCCTCTGGAGTCAACAAGGTACAGGGACACACTAAAGGTGGTCCTGGGGTCTATTTGAATAACTTCAGGTACTACTGCACCTGCACTCTCCCTTCTCCTCTGTTCCAGGGTGGTCTCTTTTTCCACATTTAAAGACAACTTTTTCTTGAAGCATAAGGAGAGCAGTCTTCGAAACCTCCACACTGAAGCATTTCATATACTAGCTCTTTTTCATTCTGCCTGACTATGTCACTGGAATGGAGGAGGTAAGAAGAGGTCCAAGCTGGGGTGACCTACAGTTTCTTAAACATAGTAGATTGACATAACCATTTGTTAAGAGTAGGAAATGAATGAATAGTAATAAGGTAGTGTTTTTTATTCTTCCTTCAAACTTTCTGGCTATGATAAACATTGAGGATTGTCCAGCTGATAGTCCATCATGTACATTTGCACAGCCATAAAAACCTTGAGCAGGTCCTCAGAAGTACTAGGCTCTCTTTCAATTTCTGGCCTTTGAATATGTTAACTCCTCCTTATAAAATATTTTTCACTTACGTTTCTTCTATCCTTCCTCCAGATATCACTTCCTCTAGGAAATTTTACAGCTTAAGTTTGGCATAGATGTTACTTCTATATGTTCCAAAAATACGCTGCCTACATTTACTATAGCCTTATGATTCTGTGTTGAAATTGCCTATTCTCTTCTGATTCTCCTATTGAATTTTAAGCTGCTTTGGGTCAGGATTATATCTTGTTCACTTTTGTACACCCAGTACTTAGCATACTGCCTTGCATATGGAAGCTACTCAATAAAATTTTGGAGATTAACCCAAAGTTACATACCCAATGAGTGGCATCTGGGATTCCAATTCAGTTCTCTCTGCCTCTGTGCCATTTGTTTTGTGCTGTGCTGAGAAACATGCCTTCCCTTCCCAAAGATACTCATCTAAGTGTATAACTGTTCAAGTATAGTCTTGAAAGTATTGCATGGTGCAGACTGATAATCTTTTTTTAGGGAAAAATCCACAGCTGAATTATTCTAAATCCTTCCACTGAAGTATCACAAAAGTTGGCCCACATGTGGTGTTTCTACTGCTGGGTGCTTTGGCTGAGTAGGGTCCTGGTGTGCTTCCTATGTGATGGAACAATAGTAATACTTTATGATCCAGACGTGTGCAATGAATCAGTCATAAGTGAATTGCACAAATGTGTCCTTCCTCAATTAAATGATGTTACGTCATAAAATATACGTAAAACATAGTGACTTCTTCATTTATGTTATCAGGAATGAGCTGTTTTGTGGTTGTTTCTAATAATGAAAGGAATTTCATTTTTAATCTTTTAACTTAAGTGTATTTTAATTGAATTTTTGTTATGTGTTGTAGTTTATAATATATTTGTGCTAAAAGACAATGTGTCTTTCGATCTCAATGCAATGTAAATTATACAAAGTTTTTAAGTCTGTTTTCTTCTTATTCATTTTAATATTCAATTTCCAGATTGTGGTAGCATTACAGACTGCTGCAGCTGAAAGGAGAAAAGAGAATTTGAGAATAATTCCTACAGCTTATAGAGTGTATTTTATACCCTCATCAGTGAGAAAGTTTATTTGTAATCCAGATGGCACAGACTGAAAAAATAATTTGTTTACTGCAATTTTTCATCCTTTTTAATGTGTTTGATGTCTGAAGACCTTAATTGGCAAGTATTTACCTAGAGCAGAGGAGTTGATCACATGGTGTTTTAAAAAATAATTGAAATCAAAATTTTAAAGTAGGAGATTTAGCCTCAAACTAAATATTTCTGGGATCTCCTGAAAAATCAAATGATATGGGACCAGATGCCCATGCAGGATGATACTCTGAAGTTATATAGCACTGGCCTGACCCCTTTCAGGCACAATATCTTTAGTCCCTTACACCCACACATTTCTCCTTTTTGTATTGTCTCCTTGGCCCTCTTGGTATTGATTTCTTGATATCTGGATTAAAGTATTCCTGTTTGTATAGAAAATGATAACTTTTCAAATGAATCCAAACAAAACCTGTTTTCAAGATGAATAGCTATTGAGTTCTTTAATATTCCTTAATTGTTGGGGAGTATTTTTTCAAAATAAGATGACATCACAATGGGAATAAGTGAACTTTGGCCAATATTATTTTATATATGACCTAATTTAGTTAGTAAGAAGTTATTGAACATCTGTGAAGCCCTGGCGATATAGCCATCTTCTTTCAAGTAACTTATAGATATTCTCTGCCTGTATCAGTCAGCTGTCAACAAAACTGACTAGATTTAGAGTAGGGTAGATTGCAACCTGTTAAATAAAACAAAGTTGTAGGTATTCAATTTTTTTAAAAAATATATTTTTATTGATTTCAGAGAGGAAAGGGGAAGGAGAGAGAGACACAGAAATATCAATGATGAGAGAGAAAATCATTGATGGGCTGCCTTCTGCATGCCCCACACTGGGGATCGAGCCCACAACCTAGGCATGTGCCCTGACAGGGAATCGAACCATGACCTCCTGGTTCATAGGTTGACACTCAACCACTGAGCCACGCCAGCTGGGCAGTATTCAACTTTTAAACAGGTATTTATTTAGAAATTTGTTAGTTCATAATAAAGATGATAGAGTTATAATCAAAATTGGAGGAAACATAAATCCTTAAATTATATTCTTCATTTTTGGAAAAAAAACACACACACATAAGTATTTTGTGAGGAAGAATTTTTATTCTTGGAATAAAAGAGAGTCCTTGAAAAATAAAGTTCACTTGTTCTCTCACTGAACATAGTTATAGAAAGTAGGTCATTGCTTTCCTCACCAAATTAACAAAATATGTTATTCCTTGAACTTTAAAAAAATAATAATACCATTAATGCTGGAATGGCCATGCTGTTCTTCATCTATTCCTTAGTTGGGAAAGAGCTGTTTACATGTTCTTTGATCCGATTTGTTGCCTTCAGAATACTTCAGTGTTTCTTCTACTTACAAGGCAGAGCACAGAGCCAAATCCCAGTACCAATTCTCCTGGCTATGGCCATTATGTGATATTTTGACTTTGGAATTCCTCATTAGTTTGATCTAATTTTATACAGTCATGGCAATACAAATGAAATTAATCCAGACTGAATAGACAAAATTATAAATCAGTTATCAGATGAAGTTTATCAATTTACTTTTTTTATTCCAAAAGTTCTTAATTTCCTTTAAAAACCCTATGGTCCTTACAATCAATACCTCTTCTCTATAAGATGGTAAAATTCATAGGTAAGTATGAATTTTACACTTACTGATATTTTCCTACAGCCATGTTGACTTTCTTGAAGCCTCTAACAAAATCTGCACACATAGTCAGTATTTTTTGCTTCTGAAGTTCACTCTGAACGGAACCCCAGTACCTTCTATACATTCCACAAATTCCTAACTATTTCACTTCTGCTTTCACCATTCCACCAGTAGGTCTGCTTTAGGTGAGGTCTCTAAGGTGGTACATATTGCCAAGTTCAATAGACCCTCCTCAGTCTTTGTCTTACTTGATCTTTCTGCAATGTTTGACCCTCTCCTTGAAACTTGTTACTTTGTGTGACACTACAGCCTCCTATTTTTTCTTTCCCTTCTTACTTAGATTCTTTCACAGATTTCTATCCTTCTGCCTACCCCTTAAATAAAGTAAAATTTATTTTTGGACCTTTCACATACTCATCTTCCTTGAGGGATCTACTACATACTTATAGCTAAAGACACATGCCTATGCCACTAGCTCCAAAAGCTGTATTATCATCTAGATCTTTCTTTCCTGCCTCACACTTTTATGCCCATCCCCTAAATACACATATTTATTTACATGGACTACAGTACTTCAAATTCAATCCATATTTTTGGACCTAAAACTGATCTTTTTCTCTTATTCCTTATCATGTGGAAGAATTTCTTTATATATGCAAAAATCCAAGCTGAAACTTGGGACTAATCCTGATTAGCTTTTTCTTAATGTTGAGTCCATTCATTTACTCCAGGGGGTGGAGAAGAGTTGTAGAGAGCACTAACTTTCTGCTCCAATGGCATGCTGTGCATCCCACTTGATGCCCTCTTGAAATAGGCTCCCCAGATCTTTCATGTTGGCAACCTAATTCTTCTCAAGATCTGACCTTGGGCTTTTCCCACTTCCACAGAAGATCCAGTCAATGATTTTTTAAATTGTAAATCTATTTACCCCCCCAAAAAAAACAAATAAACAAAACAAAACAAAAAACCTTTAAGAGGCTCATTACCTATAACACAGATTTTGCAACTTTCTTTTTCCATAAAGAAAATCTTAAGCCTAAACAGGTAAAAAGTAAGAAGTTTTTCTTTCCCAGCAGGTCCTGAGGGGACTCTATAATCTAAAAACAACTGACCTACAGTATAAAATACAGATTCTTCTAAATGGCAAACAAGGCCCTCTAATCTTACCTTCCAGATACTCACACCAACTTTCCACCTGCGCTCCATCACATTGATCTCCCTGCCTTTCTCTAAACCGGCCACATTTGGTTGGGGCCTCTCTGCTGTTCCCTACCTTTACTGGCTGCCTGAATGTTCTTCCCACCTTTTATGACTGATAACATCCGGTTCCTCTTTGAGACCCATTAAACTGTTCCCTCAGAGGCATATCTCAATGCTCCCCCTTCCTGCCTACACCCTGTACCCCCAGTGTCATTCATTATTCCTGCTTCTGTGTACCTTATTATTTTGTATGTATTTACATAAATACACCTCTATTTTATATATACATTTATTTTCTGTTGTTTATGCGTTAATTTCTATCATCATATTGTGAACTCTTTGAAAACAAGTGCTATATCCATCTTTGTATTCCCAGCCTGTAGCAGAGTCCTTAGATCAAATTCAACACCTGGTACTTTTTACAATGATTTTAGGTAGTTGTTATTTTTCTGGACACATTACTTACAACATCTAATCCATTTCCTCAAAAGCACAAATACATTTACCCCCTTTGGCACAGTTCTGCACTGCCCTATTATGGTTACTTTAATTATGATATCAATAAGTATCAATCAAGTGCTCTGTCTGCATAGATTTTTATTTAAATTTGTGGAAGTTCTTTAGATCATTCATTCACTTCTTAATTCATCCAACAAGCATTTATTGAGAACCTACAGTATACTGGGCTCAGAGAAGTGGAGAGGAGTTGGAGAGAGAAGCTGAGACATGCATTTCCCGATGTTAAGTCTTGCTGTCCATGGTAATAGCTTTCAACTTTAGCACATTATGGATCTTTGGAAGAGAAAGCAAATTTGGCTTTTAATATACACTAATACTTAGAATGGATGGTGAAATTGAAGAAAAGAAAAAATAAAGCCTCCACAATTCTGCCTTTACTTATAAAAGTACATACCATATTGAAGTCATTATCACTTCAAAAGAATATACTCACATGATGCAAAACTAAAGCCAGAATTCATTTTCTGCCTAAAAACTCTATTATGTCTTCTTCGTATTAAGATAACTAATAGAATTTCTTTGGATTATAGTATTTCATATATATTACATACATAAATGAACAAAATAGTACTTACCCATTTTGGTTGTCATTTATGTAGCTGTAGGTCATTAAACTGAGAATTTAAAAGTGATTATTATTGTGATTTCCATAAAAAGTTTTGAGTTGATCGTTGTTGTTTTTTAAAAGCTCTCTGATTAAAGATTACCCATGGCTGCCAAACTCAAGCTATTTATTGCTTGAAATGGTCACGTTTTTATGCAACAAGCATGGAAAACACTTGACTTTTTTTGGACTGTTTTGTATTTTTAGAAAAAGAAAAGGAAAAACTAATACTTACTGAATGTCCATTAAGTACTAGGATGTTGCTTTTCCTTTAATCTTCCCAATCAACCTTGGGGCAAAAGATATCGCCTTTATTTTTGGTAATTCAGAAATTGGATCTCAAGGGAAGTGAAGTGATTTGTCCCAGATTCCTCACTAGAAACTGGCATAGTCTGGTTTAGAACTTAGTGCTCTGATGCCACTCCTACTCTTTTTCTGTGCAATGTTGCCTCACACAAATGTTTAAGGCTAGTGGTGAATAACATAACACAAGAAAGTGAACTAAAAGATGCCATTTTAGAAATGATAACACTTCTGGCTTGATCTTCTTATTGCTGTTTATCTCCATGGTACATCCTATGTATTTGTAACTGTGATTCACTTTTCACTGTCCATAGCGCATTTCTAGTTCTTTCCCAAGGCTATGAAACTTGTTAGAGTTGTTTTGTATAGGACCTATAGGTCTACTCGTTAGAAATTACAATTTTTAAAATTATTTTGGCCTTCAGTGTAACAAACATGCTTTTCTTCTTGTGTGAAAGGAAATCTAGAGTGAACAGTCCATTTTTCTGCCTTATTTGACCCTGGTGAACAATTCTTCTTCTAATTTTCTGTTATTTTAAATTATTAAGTTTTGTGGTTAAAAGTCATTCAGAAATATGACATTATTTTGTACTCATGCAGTAAATATACTGTACTCCAGTTTTTATATGTCATGAAACAGTATTTGCTGTCCAAACATGAGATTGCTGTAAGGAAACTCAGTTCTAGAGCAGAATATATTCAGGCCTGGAACTATTGTGAAGCTTGATACTTTAAAAAAAATAGAGTTGGAGCTTTTATAATTTTATGTCAAAGCATTATAATGCATTGCATTTGGCATGTCAACAATGGAATACTGTGTAAAACTTTAAAACATGCATCTGTTACCCTAATTTCCATTCTTTTTCTCCAGATCAAGAAAATGGCAGCTTGTGCTTTTCATTGAGCTTACTAGTGAAGGAAGCTTTTTCACGAAGCAAATGATAATCTGAACCAATGGAATAATGAATGCAAAGAATTAGGTCTGTATTTTCATATACTTATTTTTATGTTTCCATCAGCTTTACTAAAAAAGCCTAAATTAGCAATGCTTCAAATTATAAATTAGTAACCAAATATTTTAAATACTTGTATTATAAACAACTTCATTATTTTCTATAATTTCAATTAGGTTCTGCCTTGAATACTTAACAGTTTTATTTTGCAGAACAGATAATCAAATGAGGAAACTCATTTTTGTTGTTGATCATAATAGCATAACAAAATTACCTCACTGCTTGTCCTGTCCTCTCTGAGAGTCATCAATAACATCAATAACTTCAATGTAAAAATTTGTTTAAAGAAACTGATCATCTTTCCATGCTGCCCATCTGCTTTTCATCCCCTCATAACCTTAGCCCTTAAAACAAACAATCTGAGTCTGCTAATAGGGAGTTAACAAGATACCCTTTTTAGTGGACTAAATCAAGCACAGCAGAGAAAAGGCCTCCCTTATCACCTATGTCATTGGGCGGATATAAAAGCCATACCCTTTTTGCCTAAATTCTCACATTGGTTGCAGAACCAAGTCTAAAATCTAGATCTTCAGGCTAACATTTATGCCACACCAGACTGTTGCTCATACTGACTTCAACCAGTGATTTGACTAGAGTCTGTGTTCTGCAAATAAATACAGTGCCTCAATATTTCACAGATTTTTAAGTTATATTTATTCATTGCACAAATATTTATTGACTTCTACTATGTGCTAGAGATATAGCTATGAAGGAGTTAGACAAATTCCTTGCCTTCACAGGGCTTAAATGCTAATAAAGGGATAGACAATAAATAAACTGATGAATCTATAATGTAATAATAGATATTCAAAGCAGGATAAGGAGATGAATTATTTTATATAGTAACTTTATGAATGAGTTGTTCTTTTTCAAGTGAAGATAGAATTGAGACATTTGGGGGGAGCTATAAACAGAATGGATGGATGCTCTTATCCATCTTGGATTGGGACTTAATTCAGTATATTCACACTTTCGTGAACACACACACACACACAATGTGTTAGTGAGCATGCCGTGACAATGGGTTTTTTGATGAATTGTTAGAATGCTATTTTAAATACATATTTATCTTTTTTCATTGTGAGCATTGCCATTCTGTTACTCCAATTTATTTAAAGACATTTTCATCTAACAATGTTAATGCATCTAAATGTTGATGCAAAATTTGAAAGGCCAAGAGATATAGAAAAAATACTACAGAATGACTTAGAAAAATAGTAAACATGAGGAGTTCTCAGTATAGCTATGAAGAAGCTTTCCCTGTTCCTGGGGAATTCCAGTGTGTTGCAGAGAGCTAAATTTCCTCTTAGGCTCCCTCTCACCCTGCTTTTTCAGGAAAGAGTCATGATTGTATTCATAGCTCCTCAGTGGCCTTGAGACAAGTGACAAATGTTTTATTTCTTCCCCCTCTACTGTTTTCAAATACCTGGGAGTTTTCCTCTACAAATAAAAAAAGAATATCAAATTGATAAAAGCTGGTATCAAGCCCTTACTATGTGCCAGCCCGGTGGGATTGGGCCTAAACAGTCAGTCGAACATCCCTCTCAGAATCCAGGACTGCTGGCTCCCAACCGCTTGCCTGCCTGCCTGCCTGATTGCCCCCTAACCACTCCCCTGCCAGCCTGATAGATGCCTAACTGCTCCCCAGCTGGCCTGGTTGCCCCTAACTTTCCTCCCCTGCAGGCCTGGTCGCCCCCAACTGCCCTCCTTTGCTGGCCCAGTCACCCATAACTGCCCTCCCCTACTGGCCTGATCACCCTCACTGCCCTCCCCTGCCAGCCATCTTGTGGTGGCCATCTTGTGTTCACATGGGGGTGGCCATCTTTGACCTCATGAGGGTGGCCATCTTGTGTTGGAGTGATGGTCAATTTGCACATTACCTCTTTATTATATAGGATTGTGGGTAGTGACCTAAAGAGGTTAAACATATAATCAGGGGAGTTAGACATGGAACCTAGCGATTGGACTTAGGGCCTCAACTCTTAAACACAGACATCTGCATGAGTCTTTTATTTTGAAAAATATAAACTTGTGGATCAGGTTCTAAATGAAAAGTAGAAAAAAAACTGCATGGCATGAGGCACAAAATGGCTGAGGAAGGTCACTGGTCATGATCATAGGACAGCAGTCTAGTGTGATGAAAGATCATGGTTTTTCTAAATATCTGTCTATTCTTTTTGAGAGTGATCCCATCCCCATGAACACAAGAAGTTGTAGAATGTAATAGCACAGGTTGATGGAAACTGAAACCTTAGAGAAAATTAGATGATTTTTTCATTGCAGGAGTTTTTTAGACAAGTTCTCTCAGTAAAGCATTTGTAGGTAGTGTTTGGAAAGACCAGGGAAAAGCCTTACAAATATCAAGCAAAATCAAAAGGGTACTTGTGGTTGGTGTATACATGGGCTTTATAACATGACTTTTTGGTCCCTGCTTCTTCTTTCTCCCGTGGCTGCTAAGAGTGAAATTATTCACATTTGTAAACATTTATCTGATTACACATTTATTAATTCAGCCAATATTTATTGAACATCTACTTACTCTATGTCAAGTATGGAGATACAAGTTTTATGAAATATATAAAAATTAAAGAGTGAATTTCTGATGTAAAAGAGCTTATGGATGTTCCTTCTTCCCATAATTATTTAACACAAATTATGAGAGTAAATAATATGTGATATATGTTTGCTTCAGGCTTACAACCAATGTCAAGGGAAAATATGTAGCTGAGCTTATGCACTAAATATTCTAAAGAGGGGACAGAGAATAATCAAATGAACAAATTCACATAAATTATTAGTAATACTATGATGGGATTAAGGGGAGGGCTGTGAAAGAGAACAACAGAATGTCCCTTTGTGGAGGGAGATGAAGAAGCCTTCTCTGAAGGGGTGACATATAAGCTGAGATGAGAAAATGAGGTGGAGACAGTCATTGAGAAGCCAGTCAGAAAGACGTCCAGACAAAGGAAATGAAAGACTTAACATGGGAAGTAGGAGAACTAGAAGGAGGGGGACTTAGTGACTTATGATAGATCTTAAAAAACTGTACATTTAATTGCAGAGACAAAACAACAGGTTTTAGAGACATTCCTATGATGCCTGTTATACTTTCCTGTTCCCAAGACAATGAGGTGAGCATTAAATGGATTGAAGAGCCATAAGGAGGTAAGAGGGAAAAATTCTAATCAAATTTTATCAGGTATTCGAGATACTAAGGGACAAATTGTATTTCCAGAATGTTCTACAAAGAATAATATACCAAAGTAAAATCTTAGGATACACATCTATACTTGCAAGAACGTTTTATTTTCCAACAGTAAATTGAGACACTGGGGATGGTAGATTTGTTATAAAAAAGCATTTTGAAACTTCAATTAAAAGGCTTTATTGAAAATATTTGTCACAACAATACCCTGCTTAATGTTTCAGAAAAGTCATTGCTGAGGTCAATATCTATGAAAAAAATGACATAATTTTTGTTTCAGTTCAAAAATTGCAGAAATAAATTTTCACTAATGAATACTTCCTTATTTTAACAAGGTACTTTTTAGTATTGTTACCCTGAGGTTCTGACACCTCATTACTTGGCAAATTTATATGGTTTTCAGATCTCTGAGTTATAGAAAGTAGACATTGTGAAGTTCTAACTCAGTTTCATTATTTATATGACTGAAAATTAAGTCATGAGGGACCACTAACAACGTGATTGAAACTTTGTGGTCAGCTTCTAGGTTGTCAAAATAATTCAACGTATACACACACATGCCCACAAGCACGCACACACACATACACATATGAAAGCCGTGCTGTGTGTGTGTGTGTGTGTGTGTGTGTGTGTGTGTTTAAATTGATTTCAGAGAGGAAGGGAGAGGGAGAGATAGGAATGTCAATGATAAGAGAGAATCATTGATCAGCTGCCTCCTGCATGCCCCCTACTGGGGATTGAGCCCAAAACCTGGGCATGTGCCCTTGACTGGAATTGAACCTGGCACCCTTCAGTCTCCAGGCAGACGCTCTAGCCACTGAGTCAAACCAGCTAGAGCCGAAAGCCATGCTTTCATTGAGGGCATAGAAAGGACGAGAGTAGCAGGCTTATCATTCCTGCTTTATGCTTATCATAGGTGAGCCTCTACACAGAATACTCTTCAAAGTATTCTTTAAAGATCATTGGAATGTGCCCTTTCTGCTGGGGAAATGGCTCTTCTAAGGGGCCAAAGAGGAGCACAGTCTGGAAACCTCTGGTTTTCATCTTTTTTTTTGACACAATCTCAATCTGGTTCTTTCTCTGATACTTAATTCTCTATATCCTTGCTTCTCATAAACCAGCAGCATCACCTGGGAGCTTGTCTGAAATGCAAAATTTTAAGCCCCAACCCCAGACCTACTGAATCAGAATCTGCATTTCAACTGCAAGTGTTGTGTGTACTTCCACGTTTTAAGCTCTCCTCTACATTCAAAAATGCTCAAATTTTCCCTGTATTACAAAGCTATCATCAGACCTTACCTCTGTTTCTTTGCTATAATTATGTTTTTCCTTTATTTTTATGACCAGTATTTCATGCTGCTGCATACATTCTAATTCCTTCTTGCTCCATAATCCCTGGAATCTGGGTTCATGCCCACCTGTAGTGCACACATAAAAGCCATTGTCCCTCAGCATCCTTTCACCTTATCTGACTTAGCATCCACCATTCCTCCCTTCTCTGACCATGGGGTCCATACCCCTCTCTCAGGGTACAGCCTACGCTGGTTAAGTCAAATAGTTGATCACATTCCTCCTGGCCAAAGCAATTGGTGCCTACAACAGTATGGGCTTGTGACCACTTAGAATGAATGAGGAACAACCAGGTATGTTTGGGACTTCTGGGGAGGGAGACTTTTTACTTTTATTTCAGGTGGTTTTAAGATGACCGGTTGTAAATTCGGGAGTTTCTCTTGCAATCCATCCTGCCTTTAGACCCAGGTAGAAGTGACTTCTGCTCTGGACCCCATGCTCTCATCCTCCTCCAGCTCTGTTGCTTCCCATTGGTCAAGGAATCTTCAAGACAATGGGGATGGACCAGGCAGAGTCCATGACACCCCCTTATCCAGGAGCCAGGACAGTGGAATTCTCTGTCCAGTTGACCCCATGCCTTCTTAAGCAATTCTTGGGCTGTCTCCAGAAGAGCTTTTGGCTGCTGTGGTATGTGTACTTATCTGCCTGAGTGGCAACTAGGGGAAGCTGGTGTGGACAAAGCTTGCTCCTGTGGCCTGTGTTTTCACACATGTCTGTGAGAATCTCCTTGTGGCAAGCTGCAGCCAGAGGTGGAAAGAGAAGCAGCCACCAAGGCTATCACTATTAGTTTACTGTTGGTAGCAAATGAGACTTGTTCCTACTTCTGTGCTCTGGAATGTCACCAGTGACTTCTACATTGCCACAGCTTTTCCTTTGTTTTCATTTCCTTTGAGTGCTCTCCTTCGTTTGGCACCACTGATTTCCTTAAGACTTAGAAAACTCATTTCTCAAGTACTTGTATTGTCGACATGTCATGAACCTTAGAGCCGAAGTAGACTCTTCTCTCACCCTCCCGTTTCACCCTTACAACCTTTCAATTAAAAATGTGTTTTTAATCAGTAAAAACCTCACCTCCCTCACTGTGGATGTCCTGGATTAGTTACTTCAGTAGATTTCAAACTAGTCTCATTCATCTGAAGTGCATCTTCTATATAATCATAAGAGTGAGCTTCTAACAGGAAATTGATTCCTACTTATTAATCATCACTGCTTCTTCTTCAACTACTGAATACACACAATCTTTTTTTTAATAAAAAGAATACATTTTTATTGATTTCAGAGAGGAAGGGAAAAGGAGAGAGAGATAGAAACATCAATGATGACAGAGAATCATTGATCAGCTGCCTTCTACTGGGGATCAAGCCCACAACCCAGGCATGTGCACTTGACTGGAATCTAACCTGGGACCCTTTAGTCTGCAGGCTGAGGCTCTATCCACTGAGTCAAACCGGGTAGCTGTACACACAGTCTTTAAGACAGCTTACAAATCCCTTCATGCTCTGTCTCTTGCTTACATGTCCAACTTACTTCATTATTTAACCAAATATTTATTGTCTGCTTGTGATAGGCAGAATTCTAGGCAGTGAGGGTACTGTGGTGAACATGATAGGGTGCCTACTTTCAAGGAACTACTAAGGACAGATCATCTGTAAACAAATAAACAGATAAGCCAATAAGGGAAATTTTAAAATATTAATCAAATGTGTTCATAGAATAAAAATAGGGTTATTTGTTGGACAATGACAGGGTGGCTAAATTAAGCTGTAAGCTTTGAAAATCTTTTCTAGAGATGTGACATTTAAGCTGAGTATGTTAATGACTAGAACACATACCTGAAGTACAGCCAAGTGAACCTTTTGAGGAGAGCTCATGGAGCATGCAAAGGCCTGCAGCTGTTCTCAACCTGTGGGCCGCGACCCCTTTGGTGGTCGAACAACCCTTTCACAGGGGTCGCCTAAGACCATCCTGCATATCAGATATTTACATTACGATTCATAACAGTAGCAACATCGCAGTTATGAAGTAGCAACGAAAATAATTTTATGGTTGGGTCACAACATAAGGAACTGTATTTAAAGGGCCAGAAGGTTGAGAACCACTGCCCTAGAGGAAGAAGTACTGCCCACGTGAACTCCACCTCAGACTTGCAGTTCCTCAAGCATGCCGGGCTATCACCAGCCTCTGTGGCTTTGTGCACACAGGTCTGTCTGCTTGGGATGCCCTTTCCTTCATTCCACCCAGCCAGTTACTACTCACCCTTCTAGTTCAGTTCAATCTACCTATTACCTCCTTTGTTAAGGCTTTTTGGACTGCCAGCCTCTTGCCCAGGAGGTGGAGGTGGTCCCTCCTCTGTGCTCCCTCCCCTTTCCTGGCATGAATTTCTGCTGTAATAATCCTCTTAGGTGTTGAAATTCTCTTAAAGGCAGAGAACATGTTGCATCACCTTGTTTTTCAAGAGCCTTGCATATGTCACACACTCAGTGAGTACTTATTTGAATGGATGAAGGAAATGTTCTTTTGAAAATCATGTTCAAATCTCTATGCCACTTTGTTCTAAATCTTTTCAAAGAACTCTGTAACTTCCTTAATTTTTTTTTGTAGTTTAGTTTTCTTTCTGTTTTTTCTCCCCATCTAGTCTTCAGGATTCTCTAGGGCTGAAGACTTAAAGCTTTCTAGTTCTGAGACCTCTTGAATTTTCAGAATTTCAACAACCATTTCTATGTTGACTTAAATTTTTTGTTTTCAAAATTATGCTGTTTATTTTTTAAAAATTTATTCATATTAATTCAGTTGACTTTCAGTTTCTTGTTTTCTTTCTTGTCCTTAGGATCTTAAACAATATCACGAGAGATAGTAGGCAAAAAAAATCTAAGTCAGTATATGTTTTTAAGGAAACCCTGGTATCTCCATGTAAGATAGTTGTCAAATTACTTTGAGTTAGACATGCTAAGTGATTTATAAAGATAGTAGTTTAACCTTTACAATGGTCTCATAAAGTAGGTATTTTTATTATTTCTATTTGCAGATGGGACAAATGAGGGTTAGAGAGATTGGGAATTTGTCATCAGCTACCAGTCAGTGTGGGAGCCTGGATTGTAACTTAAACCTGTGTGATATGACATTCAATCAGTAGGCTAAAGGACACATAGGATGTGGCTTAAATATTAAACAGTTTTATGATAAGTCTATCTCTCAAGTAAAGCTGGGAATGTAATAGGCCTGAAATTCCTGTAGCCATTTAGTAATTTGGATTTATATCCAGCCTATTACCATCTTATTTTGTCTCATAAACAAGTATATATATATATATATATATTCTGAATCCAGCCACAACACTTTTGTGTTTCTTGCATATATCAAAATATCTGGAAAGGGCAAGAATAGGACTCAGATAGTGGCTTTGTAAAACTTGTGCTATATAATTTAAGGGTTGAAATTGGAATTCACTCAGACTAAGAGGCACATTTTGTAAATCAAGCAATGTTACAATCAGCCTTCAGGCACACCAAAGGCTTCTTTCAGACAATGATTTAGAGGTTCAATATGCTTCTCTTGGAGAGCTAGGCTAAAAATGGGACAGGGATCTGATTCCTTGGCTAATTAAATCCTTAGTGAGCATTGAAATCAACTTCCCATTTTCCTCCCCTGCAGTCAAGACAGAGGCTTTTGTGGGGGCATCATAGCAGCCGTCCTGTGAGGAGAAAGACAGGAAATACCTGATCACTACAGTAATTCAGTTACACAGGAGAAACCCCAACACAAGCAGAGTGCATACAACCCTCCTCAGGAAAAGGTTAAACAGCCCTTTGTGACTTCAATAGCAAGTCAGCCCACAGAGGCTCCAAAACTTTAGATTTCTGAAGAAATAGCTTGGATCAGTTGGATGTCCTATTTTAATCTGGGAATGAAAAGTGATTGACTTTGTAGTGATGAATTCTTATGACTGTTCAGTGTGCATTGTGATTTCAAGTTGTGATCTAAATTACATAATGGCTATACATATTCATATGTTTAACAATATAATACTCTATATTAGGTAAACTCTATAGTTTCCGAGTACCTTCCACATCTCTTATGATCATTGCAATTTCTCTTGGCCCAGAACTTATTAGCCACATATTATTTTTAATCAATCCTCCCCCAAATACTGGAAGATAAGGAACTGCAACTCAGAGACATGCTCTCATATGATAAATAATGGAGGTAAAATCCAAACCTACATTTGTCTCACTTCGAAGCCAGTGTCCTATAACAGCCCTCTGCTGCCTCACAAGAGTGAGATGTGGCGGGATGGAGATTACATTCATTTCCAGCTGGGGAAAGTGTGGCTTGGGTCAAGTGGGAGAGCTGGGATGTGAATCCACATTTCTGGATTTCTATGTCAGTATTTTATCTACTACAGCAAAATTGCAAAATTTTAGAAGCATCTGAAGAATGGTTAGAAATGCCATCCAGTCCCTCAAACCACTCTCACACTTGACTGTTATTTTTCATACTAGAGGCCTGGTGCACAAATTCGTGCACAGGTGGGTTCCAGCTGGTCTGCTCCGATGGAGGGGCCACAGGTGGTTGGCCGGCTGTCCCTGTCCCTGATTGGGGTGTTGGGGGCCAATCAGGACCCCGATCAGGCTGGTTAGCTGCCACAATGCACATCATAGCTACTAGCAGTTCCGGTCACTGGGATTATATATATAGATATGCCTTGGGCTTATCCCAGTGGTCGGCAAACTCATTAGTCAACAGAGCCAAATATCAACAGTACTTCTTCAAAATAGACTCTCCCAGGCCGAAAACTGACTTCTGCGCATGGGCCACGAAGTTTCAATTGCACTGTACGCACGCCCACACGTGGTATTTTGTGGAAGAGCCACACTCAAGGGGCCAAAGAGCTGCATGTGGCCACAGGCTTATCCCATGTATACTTTTAAAAAAAGACATCTTATCAATAGCATGTAAGTCAAATTTTTGGAATTGGGAATGCAGCCTCTCAAAGATATAATGGTTCTGATACTACCAGCTGACAAAAGTCTCCTTACCATTTAGGGGCATGAGAATACAATGTTCACAGAAGCCACTAGATACTCATGGTTGTTAGTTACTCTGGAGTGATATAAGGTGAGTGTTCTTTGTAGGATGCTCCAAAAGCCCTGGGGTCAGTGCTCCATTGGGAAAGGAATGATGGAAAGTGACTATAGAGAAGAATCACTCTGTATATCCAGTGGGTCATTTGTTAGGGAATGCCTGCATTTTCATTCTCCTTGAAAAATGTCAAAGCAGAATCAACATAGATTTTTCTGATTTTGATGTGACAATAGTCATATTCTCTACAATTTTTTTTTAATATATTTTATTGATTTTTTACAGAGAGGAAGGGAGAGAGATAGAGAGTTAGAAACATCGATGAGAGAGAAACATCGACCAGCTGCCTCCCGCACATCTCCCACTGGGGATGTGCCCGCAACCCAGGCACATGCCCTTGACCGGAATCGAACCTGGGACCCCTCGGTCCGCAGGCCGACGCTCCATCCACTGAGCCAAACCGGTTTCGGCTTCTCTACAATTTTTAATTGTTAAAAAATAGCATGACAGTCTTTTCAGACAGGGATCTGCCCATTCCCCAATGTCACCACCATAACCCCCCTCCCCAAAGAAATTATGTGCGAAAGAATCTTTGAAAATCACTTTCAAATCTAGTATTGTTCTGTTACCTCCACATTCTCAATGATGTCGGAAAAGTTGGTCAGGAGACCCATAGGCAAGTCAATATCAGCAGCATGAATATAAAAGGAAATTGTGTGGTGACCCACAAACTATCCCCCTAAGGCCATTAAATTGTCCAGAAACATTCTTTTACATTACAGTTTACAGGCAAATGTACCCAAATGAGCCCCAGAGCTCTTTCATATTTCAGAACTTTTACTTTCGTCTACCCACCAGTGAATAAGAAAGGGACTTTTCTCTGTTTAATTTCTTCTTTGGAATCCTAAACCATTTCCCTAAAGTGTTTTTGATCCTCAAATACTCTTTTGAAAATTATTTTTCCCTTTTTACTAAATGGTTTCTTTTAGCTACTTATACAACACATTTATTTAAAAATACTCAAAGTGTTAGGACGTTGATGATTCCAGAAAGATTATATTAAATGTCACTATGGCAAAGTGGATAAAACACTGAATTAAAAGCCCAGGGACCAAGGGTCTAGTCTGGTTCATCCACTAAGAACATGCACATAAATCCTTTGAGTCTCAGTTTGTTGCAATGCCTGATTCATGGTTGTGTGTTACATAAAGAAATAAGGGATGAATTTGCATAATGAAGGTAGTCTCAAACCTGAGAAACTCTAAGTAACCTTTTGATGGTAAGAATATCTCTTTAGACTGTACCTTTGTACCTTTCTAATAAGTTTCATGATACCTAGGAATGACTTAAACATCATTAAAATCTTCTTATTCAGTAGGGCCTTTTCTAGATAACGAGTAAACTATTAATAGTCTTCTGCAAAAATTAATGGAATAGAATCAAATCTATTCTGTATGTTTTGATATCTATTTTGTAGGTATAATAACAGAAGCAACTATTTTTTTATAATAGTACCAAAATTCACTAATTATGTATCTCCAAGAAGTTAATGTTTTATACTGAGTAATTAATGTAACATTTCTCTGATTTTAATCTCAAACATATTTGACATTTTGTCTTTCTTAGACCTATTTAGTCATGTTCATTTCAGTTGCTTTATTGATCATGCATATACCTTAAATATGGATTTGAATCAGAAAAAAGTGTAAAATTTCTAGTGCCTTGTTCGTTATTGAGAAATTGATTACTCAATTGCACATGCAAATTATACCTTTAAGTGTGAAAGAACATATTTGTAGAACAGCATTTAAAATTCTATCAGAGGAATCTTAATAACTTAAAAGAGTCCAAATTAAGATAAATTATTTTCTTTATACTGGCAGCTTCATTTCTTAGGATGATTGTCTTAAATTATCAGCTTGGATTTTAGGTGATGCATTGCCTTAATCACTGTGTGTGGGGTTACTTCATTTCATTTCCCAGAAATTCAGTGAAATCTGTAGGCCTGTGTTTATTATGTACATGACTTTAAACTCATTTTGGGAAATTCATAAATTTCTTCTGAAATGTAAAGGGGAGAAGTCACTGTAACAGTGTCCCATTTCATTGTTTTTTAATAGAAATGGCCATCTGGGTATGTGTCTAGTCTCTACGCTAAGTATGTTAGAATAATGTCCATGAGAAATAATTGGGAAAAGATGAACAACTATGCCCCTTTTATTAGGGAGGTTATCACTAATAATTATCATAAACAAGTAACATTTTAGGAAAATTCTCAACTAGTCCTAAAAATATATTTATAAATGTTCCAGGTGACAAGAACCTCACTCCCTCTTTGTTTTTTGGAGCAACTTTGAACAAAGAGATAAATATTGTTTCCTCTAAAATTGAGTATACAAAAGAATATAAAAATGTCCATTCAGACATTCAAACTATGTTTAACACACATCTGCTGTATCCCAGACACCATGCTAGCAGCTGAGAAAATAATGACGGAGAAACACAAACACAGGCTCTGGCTTCAAGGAGCTACCTGAACAACAAACGAATTACTCTCAAAAATTATCATGGTAGTAAAAACTTCATATAGATACTCAGAGGAAGGCTTTCGTGTGGATGGACAAGAGAGAAGAGATTATTCCAGTTAGAGAGAATGTGCAGTGGCTCTTTGGTGGAAGAAAACTTGGAAAATTTCTGGAACCAAAAGAAGTTTCCTCCAGTGAGGAGCAATTATTGAGTTTATAGTTTGAGAATGGACAGATGGAGGGCCTTACTGGCCAAATAGGGATTTTAGGTTTACTGTGACAGCAGAGAAAGCTATATAATAATTTTAAGTTGAGGGCATTGTATTTACATTTTAGAAAAAACAGTCCATATTCAATGCAAAGAATGGATTTGAGAACATTGAAAGTGGATAAGGGGAGGCCAGTTAGGCTATTGTGTAATTCCAGGCAAGGAATGTGTGTAGGGTGGAGTAGGGTAGTGACAGTGAACATGGAGAGGGGACTGTTCCTGGCTGACCATGGGTGAGTGTGGCCATGTGTGCTGTTTGGGCTGAAGAATTATGAGCAAAAAGAATGTGTGTTGATTCTGGGCACACTCTGTCATTACCTATATGAAATTTATCAGACTCTCTCTCTACCAGGATAACAGGCAATGTTCAGAATAGCGGCTTCTCAGAAGGTCTAAATCCCTCAGGGAGAGAGAAGGAGGGAGAGAAGGAGAGAGAGGGAGAATGAGGGAAAGAGAACACTGATTTGTTGTTCCAATTATTTGTGTAAGCATTGGTTGATTTTTATATGTGCCCTGATGAGATTGAACCCACAACCTTGGCGTAGTGGGATGATGCTCTAGTCAACTGTGCTATCCAGCCAGGGTGATGTTGAATGTTTCTTGAAAAGACAGAAGGGATATGCAATGAGAGCTGCTAGCAGAGTTAGGCAAATTTTGACTAACAGGTAATTCTTGGTTCCTCAAAAAGAGAATCATTTATTGGAACAAAAATAAGTTAATTGATAAAAACATGAACAAATAAATGAATAAATATCCTGCAAATGAATAAACCTAGAAACAATGATGAAACCTTTATTAAATTTACCTCATTCATTTTCTTGTTCCCAAAGCTATCTATTTGCAAAGGACATGCTCTTACATCATCCCCTTTAGAATGAGAGTTTTGTACATTTAGAACCAGCCCTAGGTAAAACTCTAAGTCATCATCTTTTAATTTGGGCCACAGTAATTAGTCTCTTTCATGTTGCAAGAAATACAATGATTAGGTGTTGAAAGGATAGAGAACAAAGTAAGGGAGCACAGGAATTCACTGTGACATTTGTGAAATAGAAAGAACTCAAATATAGAGTATAACTCTTAGTAGAAAGTAGGCTCCGTGAAGGCATGGGTTTAAGTCTGTTTTCTTCACTGCAGTGTCCGCGGGTCTTAGAACAGTCTCTGGCACATAGTAAGCACTCAGTATTCACTGAATGTGAGAATAACTAACAGCTCATCTTGCCTTGCCTTATAAATGGGTATTTAATGCTTCTGAACTCTGTGATTTTGACCTTCTTGTGACTAGCCTTTCTCTTACTCTGCTTCTTTCTGTCTGTTTCTACTGTCACCACCAGTCACCAGCCCTCCACCTGGCTGCTCTATCCTCCCACGGTCTCTGCATATTACTCAAGTTTTTGACTAGTTTGTGGTTTCTATTTTCCGTCTTGTCAAGGTGTTTATCTTGGTTTTGCAACACTCCAGAGCCTGTAACTCTATTTGAAGTTTTTCACTTGCATGTCATAAGAGATAATTTGATTGGTTGGTTAGTTAGTTACTATCTGATATTTTAAAAAAAATTGATAGCGCATAGCTCTCATGCCAGAATACTCATAAGACCACAATTTAGTTCCATAGATTTCATATTTGCCCACAGAAACAAACAAAAAAATATTGTATTTGACCCAGTATTCAAATATACACACACACACACACCACCACCACCACCACCACACACTGAAACAACACTGACCCTTTTTATTTAAATGCACGTAGAGCTAATCTAATGTATTTTATTATTTTTGTTCCATCAATCCCTTCTGTTTGGGTCCATTTTCATATATTCCATTTCACTTAGAAATATTGATGAATTGATTCATGACCAACAAATAGGTCTGACATAGAGTTTAAAAAATTCTGGCCTAGCTTGCATTTGGCCCACTTTGATGTGGACATTCATTTTCAGTCCAGTCACCTGTGATTAATCATCCGTGCAGTAGAGTCCTGTGTAAGGCATGAGAAATTATATATATTACTAGATTCTTTCATGAGATGAGAACACACTCCTTTTTCATGGGGGTGTGAGAGGCACTTCATATAGTCTTTTCTGATACAGCCAAATTCCTACTCTTCAAGTTAATGTTGCCTTTATCCTTCCCTTACTCTGCCCATTTCATAAACTAATCCCTACTAAAATGTTGGTTGATGAATCCTTGCAGTGGGAACCCTTCTAAGGTGTATTTCTGTTTTAATATCATCTTATTTAATTAATTTCATTGAATTGCTCTGGAGAGCATATCGCCTTTAGAACCGAATCATAGGTCTCTCATAATGTAATAATGAATGGATGACAACTCAGAGGCAGGTGATGTAAGGAGAACCCAGGGCCTTACTTTATGCCTCGCCCATAATATATATTCCCCTAACATTGTGTGCAAATACAAATATTTTCTCTCAACTCCAATGGGAAGTTTGTAGAGTCCCAACTCTACTCCTAGAATACTATATAGAGAATTTCCTGTGGTGGAAACTCGGTATGGCAGACAGAATAGGGGCCTTTCAAAGATCCCTGGAACCTGTGAATATGTTACCTGGCATGGCAAAAAGGATTTTGCAGATGTGATTTACGGTGTATATTTTAAGATGGGTGGGTAGTATTTTGGGTTACGAGGTGGTCCCAATACAATCAGTGAGTCCTTTGCATAGTAGCTCTTTCAGCTGTTGTTAGGGAAGGAAGGAGGAGGGAAAGGAGAGAGAGAGAGAGAGAGAGAGAGAGAGAGAGAGAGAGAGAGAGAGAGAGAGAGAGAGAGAGATGACTGTGAGGACAGGATCAGAAAGATGTGACTTGAGAGGACTCTACCTGCTGCTGCTGCAGGAAGGGGATCCAAGCTAAGGAGTACAGGGGTGTAGGTGGTCTAGCAAAAGCTGCACAGAGGATTCTGTTGTTGGTTAGTAGCAAAAGAGAAGCATGGAAACATCTATGATCATGCAGAGTTGGCACATACTTCCTTGTGTTATCCTGAAAGCAACAAATGAAAGAAAAGAGGGATGAACTCTAAACTACTGCTTGGTGGATGGAGGTCAATTTATGGATGATTCATCTGATGCTTGAGTAAAGAGCCAGAAAGATGTAATGAAGGAAAATATGAAATTTTAAGAAAAAGTTGGCTCACTTTCTTAATCTAGGGAAATAAGATCAATCTGACCTAAATTAACTTTGGCGCTAACATTTTACTATGATTTGAGCTACTCACTGAAATTAACTGGTAAATGGCACAGTGATTAACTATTTTTGGAAAGTTACAGTGTGATCATGACTCAGGACAAAGTGAACCAGAAAACGGATGTTATGGACAGACAGGCCAGGGTCTGAGAGTCAGTAATACTGAAACAGGACAGAGAAAAACTCCAGGGGGAACTTATAAGCTTGCAAGTGTGGCCTTTCTCTCTCCCAGATAGCCTCATTTTGGGAAACATTTGAGCTTGTGGGGAATATGGCTATTTCCTATTACTCTTTCTGGTATATTTTTACTAACAGGACTGAATATGAGTGACATTTAACATAGGTCATTGAAGGATACCAGGAAAATCCCCTTTTGATTTTTAACTAACTGCCTGGACATAGTTAAACCACATTTGTGTGTTTGATTTCCCCCTTTGGGTGCAAATAGTCACTTGTTCTGCCCTTACTAGAAACAGATAGTGGGCAAAGTCTAAATTTTCAATGCACTGTGGCATTAAGAGAAAAAATTACCTCTGCATTAATAAGCAACTGAGAGCCTCCATGTGGTTGGAGAATTTATAAGTTACAAGGAACTTTGAGCAAGGCTTCGTCATTTTACTGGTCATTCCAATTGAGATGAACAAATATGCATCATGGCCAGGCACTGTGGAGCTTTTGGACAGAGATTAAATAACATCCAGTCCTTGATCTGATGGAGTCTAAATATAGCGTGGTAGGCAGAAGTGATGCATGTTACAGTGAGATGAGAGTTGTGTTAGGTGTCTCAGTTTTTAGTTCCAGGCAATAGCAACAGACTTTGGCTAATACAAATCAGAGAACAATCCACCAGACTCCAGTTCCACAATTGCTGGGAAGGCTGGAGAATCAAGCTTGTGAAGACAGAGCAGCTGCCAAAATGCAGTCATGCTAGGGGATAAATTAGTTGTTGTTATTTATTTATTTATTTATTTGTTTGTTTGTTTTGTTTTATTGCTTAAAGTATTACAAAGCGTATTACATATGTCTCCTCCCCCACCCCCCACCCCCCGCTTCACATTCCCCCGGCCTCCCCTACCCCCCAGTGTCTTGTGTCCATTGGTTATGCTTATATGCATGCATACAAATCCTTCAGTTGATCACTGTCAAACTACAGTGGGAAGCGGGAAGCCTGGGGAGGGTTGGGGGAGGTAAGAGATCAACTAAATTAGTTGTTTTTGCTAAGCCCCAGAAACCACGGTTTGTATGACCATCACCGAAAGTCTCAGACTGTGCTCTCCATGGCTGCGACAGCCACTTCCAAGCAGGACATTGTTTGAACAGCTGCCTCTGTTCACCAAGGTAGTGGATTCTGTTGACCCTGCTCCTTTGTGCCATTCCCGTTCCCAGATAGCTGTGTCCGATTAGCCCTTCTAAGTGCTTTGCTTCTCCCTTATCTCCCAGGCTGGCCTGACAGTCAGGCACTGGCATTTCAGCTCCCATGCTAATTGTTACCATTAGCATGTGGATGGGTGAGCAGATTTTAAACATCAGTCTTCTTTGGCTTAAGTGATCTTTGGGGTAACTCCTTTTTAGTTCTCAGTCTTTCATGTTCTCTTCCTCCTTAGCGGGTTTCTTGCCAAGATGGTACTTGAGTATATGGTAGGAGATCAGACATAACATTATGTGCAGAAAGTAGGAGGTCTGAAGTCCATGTGATGGCCTCTGGGTCCTGGCTGGTTGCCTGCTGTGGAGGAGTCTGATTTGATTCTGGTGCTTGACCACCAGGCCTTTTAGGAACATGGCACAAGCGTGCCATCCACTGATGGATGATTCTTACAATATTTCTGGAGTCACGAAGGCATAGTGTAACCTCTTTTTCTTAACCCCTGGCATTTGCAGGTTCGCTGGACCTCTTGGCACCTTCACATTCCCACACTGACGGATGGGATTAGCCCTTGATAAGCTCTCCCAACTGGGCAGAGAATACAGTGGTGTAGTCTGCGTGGCTGAACGCTGAGGCCTGCTCCCGATATAGTATTTCATTCTCAGAACCTACAGTGTGTTTCTACTGAAGCCCCCTTAGAGCTCACACAACCTCTGGCTTTCTTCTTCCCACGCACTGGAGAAGGGGCTAGCTTTCCACACCCTTTTCTATCTGTCAAGAAATAGCAGATGGCCATATTATTTAGGTACAATAAATCTCATGGCTGCAAATGATCATGATTTTAGGGCAGAAATGAACAAAGTATATCAACCCAGGATGACAGCTGTATAAATCAGTACCAGAAACATGTACGAGGCAAGGAAAGGGTAAAGGATTTAAAAAAGAGAGATTTTCTTAAGGAAGCAACCCTAAACTATGGGTGGAGGATGGATCCCGGACCCAGTTTCAGATATCTTACATTACACTCACACAGGCAGGCTATGGGGCTAGCATTCCTTATGATATAACAGAGAAGAATTGGGAGGACTGTCCAGACAACAGTCATCTACTCCTGCCTGTCTTTGAGGCTGATGGCTCATAGAAAAATCAGTGTGTGTCAGCAGTATCTAAAAGGTTCACTTCTTCCCAAGTGGCTGACAGCTAGAAGACACAGCTGAGTGTGTGGGGACCAGGAGAATCCCGTAGAAGCAGAGGTGTGAGGAACTAACTGCTGAGAGAATTCCATTCCCTGGGTGGGAGAGATCGGTGATTAAGAACTATTGAAAGAAGTACAAAGGTCAGAGTTTCCACATCTGAGCTAGGAGATTAGATTAAAGGGGAAGGAAACCAGAAATGCTGGAGCTGATGATCGGAAACTCATAGATGGAGGCAAGGCTAGCTCTCCAACATGCAGTCATGGTACTGGGGGCAGGTCACTGGGAAGCTGTTAGAAAGCCAAGTACACGGCACAAGGCAGAGCTGGGGAAGCAATGAGTACTGCCATGGAGCCTTCATTTCGGGGACTGTCAGATTTAAACCCTTACCTTTATGCAAATATGGTTGCAGAGGCCACACCAGACTACCCCACAGAGGAATTTGAAAATAGTATATATAGAGCTTTTAAAGCGAAAATGTTTTCTGAGAGAGATAAAGATGGCAGTAGGTACTAAAATCCAGTTTAGAGTTAATATCTCAGTTATTTCATTCATTGATTATCAGAAACAGCTACATGTCAATTACTGAGTTAGTAAGGTGGGAATAAAGTAAGGGCTTACCTTCAAATAGGGCAGTAGCATTGCCTGTGTGTATACACATACACACAACAATGAAACAAAGTATAACATCTGTTAGGAGAGGACTAGATAAAATATTATGGAATTTATTAAGAGGGAGAGAATAATTCAGATTAGGGCAGACTGGGGAGGGCTTCTTAGAGAAGAGTGCTTTTTTCATTAGGCTTTGAAGGAAAGAAAAGATCTGAACATTTAAAGGTGGGCAAAAATAGTCCAGGGAGAAGAAACAGCACAGAGAACAAAATCTGCAGGTTTGTGGAAATAGAAAACCATTTGTTTTTAAAGGAATATCAGTGACATACGGGAGCATTGGGGTCTGGTCAGGAGATTGAAGGACCTGTGACAAAGGGAAAAAGAATGGTTCAGTTTGGCTTGCAGGATGACCCAAGGGGAAATGTTAGCAGGGCTCTGGGTGGATCACGTAGGTTGGGCAGCAGGGAGCCCCAGTAGAGAGGTGGCATGTAGAGAGGAAGGAGAGAAAGTGCACAAAAGGGGAAGAAATTTATCCGGTGTCATTATTCTGTGTGTTGTTTTAGCTGAAGCCTTCCATTACATTTTTGGGCCCAACTAAGCCAATACCTTGTCTGTATCCGTTTTTCTGGGCTGTGTCCAACAGAAAGTAAAGGCTAGAGACAGATCCTGTATGAAAACCCTTTTCTTAGTTTTGGTTTGTTTCTTTTTAATACTCTATGTTCCTGATGTTGCAAAGAAGGGAAAAAATTGTTGCAACTTTCATTTTACTCAAGTTTTAACATTTGTTTTTTCTTTTTCCCCTCCAAATTTCTTGTTCCTGAACTTTGAGCAATCAGAAATAATGCTGGGTCATACAGAAGGAAAACATCATATGAGGAAATGGAAAGGGAAATGGAAGGGAATATCAACAAAGGTTCTATTTTGCTCACATTTTTTAAAGCACATTTAAAAAAATCTTGGGTATTTTGGAAGATGAAGGTCTTCATTATGCCTGTAGCTTCTCTGAGTGACAGCCATAGTGCTGATGCAGAGGCTTTTAGTCCTCCCTGGGAAGTCTTCATTCACCTGCCCACCGGCTGGGAGGCATCCTCAGCTCTGAATCACTGACAGAGAATCTGGTGGGGCCGGTTACACGGCTGCATGAGGTTTTGTTGGCATGAAGACTTTTTAGTCCTTGCCAACACTGAGGGTGCCTGCGTACTTCTTGGCAAACATCAAACTACTTCTGCTTCCTTTTAAGAAATAGGTCCATATTTATAAATTGTTCTTAGACATACCCACCTGATTACTTATTGCTTTGCTTTCCCATCTACATACTTAGTGCTTTGCTTTTCCATCTACTTATTCTTTCTTCCTAAAGTGAAACTGTAGCCATCCACCTGCCCTCTCATCCTGGTTTCAGGTGAGGAATTATGAATTGTGGGTGTTGTAGTCTTCTGCCTTTTAGGATTTCTGGTTGGGCAGCCTGGAGCTACACTGGGAGGACTTCGAGTCCCAGGTGGCTCTGTAAGCTGCAGTTCAGGTGCCACACGCAGAGCAAGACATGTTTGAAGAGAGCCCTTGGTTTACGCAGAGTGACTTTCATTCACTAACATGATGTTCCTGAACTGAAGAGGCTTGGGTTCATTTCCACAACTGTAAGTGTTGTTTTCAAAAATTAATATTCTTTTCCCTATTGATATATAATACACATAGGAAATTGTGTCATTTCCAGAACAACTGAAGAAACTAAATGCTTCTTCCTTTCCAAGCAGAGCTTTATATTTTGTGAATTTGTGGGACATGATTTAGAATAAACTTTGACACATGGAATAGGATACCTTGAGACATGATATAAAATAAAATAATTTATAAAAAGAGGAGGGAGATATGCAACATCCAAAATCAAATGTAAAAAAACCCACTTTGCTTTGCTTCAAATATGTAGATGGTTGAAAACCTCTGAAAATTGTAACTATTTCAAAAAACAGCCAGTTGTGTTGAAGAGAATGTGGGCATTGAAGTCAGGTGAAGTTGGATTCAGTTGCCCCTCTGATTTAAATATGTGACCTTTGACAAGATGTTTCACCTTGTTGAAACTCAATTTCCTCATTTGTAAAGTTGGCATAAAACCTACTTCACTGGGTTACTAGAGTGAAATTAGCATAGTGCATTGTACTAAATAGATAATTAGACAATAACTGATAGAGGATGAACTCTCTTCTTCCTAATTAAGTTTCAGTTGAACTTCAGAAACAGATTAAAGAGACAAAAATATCGTATGAGTTAACTATGTGAAATATCTAGACTAGCAAATTCATAAAAACACAAAGTAGAATGGTGGTTGCCAGTGAGTTAGGGGGAGGGAGAAAATAGGAAATGTTTAATGGTGTAGAGTTTCAGTTTCGCAATTTGAAGACATTCTGGAGATTGGTCACACAGCATCACAAATATACCTAACACTATTGAACTGTACACTTATAAATGGTTAAGATGGTAAATTTTGTATTATATATATTTTCACTACAATTTTTAATAAGAAGACAGAGAATTAAGGTGTCACTGACTCCTTAAATAATGTTCAAGTCTATTTTCAGTGGATCTAACTTCAGGATTGATACTGGATCACCTATGTTTATGCCTAGTTTTTACATAACAATAATTAATAGTGATTATGATGTATTTCTGGTATATTCTTAAAGTTGTCTTGACCTTTGTGGTGATCCTTTTTATACCGTCCTTAATTTAATTATGTGATTACCTCTAATTCATAACAGTTATTTTTAATATGATTTCATGGATACTGACAGATATAGCAATTATGAAGTCATAATTATTAGTTACAACTTACTTGAAAACTTTACATACAACCAAAAGTATTACTTATTGCAGCTTTCTCACATTGCCTGTAGCTTATTTATAAACAGATTATTTTTGTGTCTGTGCCCCCAGGATAACAAAGACTATTAAGACAGTGAAACACCATCTTATTTTAAACTGTACTAGCTAATTTGGAGTACAAAAGACAATTTAAGGTTTTATTTATTTTAAACATTAAAGCATGTCATTATTGACTTTTTGGAAAACCTTTTCTTGAAAAACCACTCAAATGCCTAACTGTCCATTAAAACTAATTAACCTCTATGGTATTTGGTGACAACAACCAGTATCTGTGATGAGTGTGCAACATTTTGCATGTGATATATTTAAATGAAAATTCTCTGATGAGCTATATAAGCAAGTCCAGGGTAGTATTAGAATGAAAACGAAGGAGAAAGAAAGTTTCAAAAGCACTTGATAAATATAGTTTATTGTTTGAGAGGGCAGTATTGGTTTTGCTGTTGAATACCTTTATGGTCTACTCTCTCTAGGAAATGTCATTTATTAATTTAACAATTACTTTGAACAATCCTAAAATGTTCTTCCACTGGACTTGAGGTTAAAGAGTGACTGAGCCATGGCCCTCATGGGAATCCTGGTATAATAGAGGAGATATGTACTCATAAAAACTTAAAGAGAGGAAGTGCTAATCCATGCCATTTCTGGTATCACTGTTGGTTAATTCCCACTCCTTAGAAGATATGATGCTCAGTATAATGGGATTAAAAAGAAGCCTCCATAAATATTTGCTTGAATTGTAATCATTGGAGACCAGAAAAAAATAAGTTGGAAAACTTATATATGAGTCTCTCAAAAGAAGAGTGGAGTGACTTCCCAAAACACCCAGGAATGTACACCCAGCATGCCAGTGCATAATTCAGTAATGGGAAATGTCAAGTAAATACTATATTTGTACTGGGGGGATTTAATTTCTGTAGCAAGGTTGGAAAATGATCCCTATATGTGATCAAACTTTATTGAGCCTTGGAGACAAGAGAAAGGAAGCTAGAGAGGCAAAAAATGAAGGGAGTAGCTTTCTAGAAAATATGGGAAATTGAAAAGTACATGATATATTTGGTAAAGTTAATTTATCCAATCATTAACTCAACAAATAATTTATGAACATCTGTGTGTGAGCTAAAGTGTGGGATATAATATGAACAAGAAAGACAACATCTCTCCCCATAGATGGATGTACTTGAACATGTAGAAGTTAGGAAATGGGGCCAAAAATATGAATGAAAAAAAAAGCTTGTCTGTAATTATGAAGGATTTTGAAATATCAGCTTAAGGAGTGTGCACTTATTCTGAAGTCACTGAGGAATCAGTGTGAGTCACTGTGAGGTGAGTGGAAATATTCATTTACTTATTCAGTAAACATTTATTCTACCTGTGCTTTGCTTAGTGCAGGGGATATAGGGATGGAGGAGCTCCTATTACAGAGGAAGTGAAAGAAACATATTAAAAAGTTGATAATGCCGTGTGATAAACAATACAGTGGTTGCACAAGACACAGATGCCTAACCCAGGCTGGAGAACTGTGGTGAGAAGAGGGATGACCATGGTGAGAGATATTCCAAGATGTTTTTTGGGTTAGAGAAAATGTCTTGAAGAAATTTGACAACTGAGTTTAGTCTTTTATAAAATAGCAACTATGTGCTCTTTTATTTTGAGTTTAAAATGTGGCATGTTCACTCTAGAAAACTTGAGAACCACAGTCAGAATTATGGAGGATATACATCTTTGATATACAAGGAGAGACCAGAGAAATAGTGTATATATCCTGATAGTCTTTTTATGGCTATAATAGATATTAATGATGAATAATTTACAAAAAATGTTATGGGATAATTTTAATTCACTTGACAGTATACTATACATTTCCATATCATTATATAGTCTTCTGTAACATAATTTTAAGTTGCTCATTATATATGATATTATAATTTAACCAATACTCTACTGTTCATCTTTTTCTGTAGCCAGTGTTTGCTATTGTGAATAGTGCCACATTGAACATTGTTATACAAACATCTTAGACATGTTTGATTGCTTTTAGAGGTAAATTTCTAGAATATGAATTATATGTCATATTACCCACTAAAACTCCTGACCATATCATACAAGAGATATAAAGCTCTTATGGGATGTTTATAAGAGACTGAACTGATGAAACCTACATTTTAGAAATATCACCCTTAAAATATTGTGAAGGGAGAATAGAAAAGATGGAGGCAGAAAACTAGGTAGGATTTATCATAGAAATCTAGGTGAGAAAAAAATAGAACCTGCAGAAATGAAGTCACATTATTGATGGAATGTTATAAAAGATGTTAGAGAAATTAATTTTGCAGAAATTGATAGATTGGAGACAGTGACTCAGGGGCAAGAAAGGGATAAAATTGACTGTGGATTACCTCCCAGTTTCTGACATAGGTAACTAACTGGGTGGATGGTAGTGTCCTTGTTCCCTTAGATAGGGAAGATAGGAGAAACAGGTTCAGTTGAGACTAGAAGTCTTTGACGTGCCTGTGACCATCCACATGGAGAAATTGTTTAAGCAGTTGGACAGGTCCAGGAGTCAGGAGTACATATAGGTTAGAAATAGATAGTTGTGGGAGTCAGTGATACCCAAGCATAGCTAGTCATGGGTGTGGATGGGCTCTCCCAGAGGTATTAAGGACTGCTTCAGGAGAAGAGAAGAGAGCTCATGATGGTGCCTCCTGACACAATAGTACTAAAGTTTAATCAGAGGAAGAAATAGCCATACTAGAGACTAACAAGGAGAGGCCAGAGAAATAGGAGGAAATCCAATGAAGTATAGAGTGAGGGAAGACAATAACTTTCCAAGATGGGAGAAATTAACAGTGTCACATGTCACAGAGAGGCCTAAGAATGAAAGGTGTCTTTTACATTTCACTGGCACTTTTGTCTGGAACAGCTTCACTGGAGTGTCAGGGACAGACACTTGAATGTCGTGATTAGAGCTGTGTTTCAATATGATGACTTCAGAGGCAGTGGGTAAATAGGCTTAGGGAAGGAAGAGATGAGAAAATGGGAAGCCAGTGCAACAGAGAGGTCACTGGGGCTCCAGAAATGATGTAATAAGGGCGAATGCAGGACACTGCCGTGGCAAAACGAGACTGACTGTGGTAGTAGGAATTATCAAGCACAAGGATATAATGTATGAGGGAGAGGATGAAGTTTAAGAGGGCTCCAAAATTTTCATCTGATATGCCTGATAAAACCATCAACAAAGGCAGATTTAAGGAAAAGAAATAGGCATTTTTGTTAGTAGAGAAAAGGAAGAGCAGATGAGTTCTACCCTGGAGATGCTGATTTGAGATGCATAGGATATGACAACATTCACATGGAGACATTGTGATGATGGCTTTATGGTTTTGTAGCTCAGGGCAGAGATCTAGGTTAGAGACCAAGATCACTGAGTTTTTCCCATAAATAAAGGGAGGGGGGTGTGGAATCATAGGAAAGGTTGCAATAGCTTGAAGGGGTCACTGAAAGTGAAAAGAACAAGAAAACCATAGGGAATGTTTAAATAAACAGGTAGCATCAGTGGAAATACTGAAGAAAACAGGGAAGAAATTATCAAAGCAATAGTAAGCAAACTACTAGGACAATGGAGCAGAGGAGGGGCAGTTTTAGGTTGCCTGGGTCATGACCAAATCAGCCACAGACAAGACAAGCAGGGAGATGACAAGGAAGACCTTTGGGATATGGGCTAATTTCAACTCTTGCTTTGTCCTGAAAAATACACTTTTAGAATATTTATTGAAATACTGTAATTTATGTTGTCTTGTAAGTTTTTGCTTTCACAATTTCTTTTTTCTTTTGTATGGAACTAAGTACCTAACTTTTTTAAATTCCAAAACATAGCTTTAAATTTCTATTCCTAACTAGATGACAGGAAATATTTTATGACCAAAGTTCTTACACTTCTAGAAAGTAGCCCAATTTTGAACTCATGAAAATTTATCAGAGGTACAACTCTATGTGATCCTCCTCCTCCTCCTCCTCCTCCTCCTCCTCCTCCTCCTCCTCCTCCTTTTTCTTCCTATTCTAAAGAAAATAAATTGTGTTGATTCACATATTAAACTTTTTTTTATTTGCTGAATTTTTCTCCTTGAAAAATTTAGTTCTAGAACTTCAGACGAAGGTGCTAGAAGTAGCCTCTATCCTTTGCTAATTGAAAAATAGCAGAGTGAGCAGGCCCTTCTCACTGGGCTGTTCTCTTTGTGGATGATTTTGATAAACTGAAAATTCAATAAAAATATAATTTGCTTTTTTAAAAATTTTGTTTTATTGCTTCAAGTATTACAAAGAGTATTACATATGTCTCCCTTTTTTTTCTCCCCTTGACCTTCCCCTGGCCTCCCCTACCCCCCAGTGTCTTGTGTCCATTGGTTATGCTTATATGCATGCATACAAGTCCTTTGGTTGATCTCTTACCCCCCCCCAACCCTCCCCCGCCTTCCCGCTGTAGTTTGACAGTCTATTCGATGTTGCTCTGCCTCTGTGTCTATTTTTGTTATTTGCTTTTTAATATCAAGAATCAGGCATCATTTTCCAGATGGAAAAGGTATGAATGTGGTTTTATGTTTTGTCTGTAATCTGGGAAAAGAAAGCATGTTTGTTACAGGTCACCTATTTACTGAAAAATCAGATATATTTATTGTCTTTGACTTTTCATGCAAGTTTCCAAAGGTTCATGTTATAGATTTTATAAATGAGTTAGACAATGATTTGAAAAGTGCACTTCACTTGGACTGGAGTTTAGACACAGCTGTATCAGGATGTCTGGGCTGAAAAAAAAATTTGTGCCCAATAAAGAGACAACATAGTATGTTTAAAAATTGAACTGTGACTGGAGGCCTTAATATGTATCTAAATATATTTACGAAGATATTAAATAAAAAGTTAAAGTAATTCTTACATATAATAAAAAATCCAAATAATATAAAAGCATATCCTATATAATAAAAGCCTAATATGCAAATAGACCGAATGGCAGAATGACTGGTTGCTATGATGCGCACTGACCACCAGGGGCAGAAGCTCAATGCAGGAGCTGCCCCCTGGTGATAAGTGCGCTCCCACAGAGGGAGCACCGCTCAGCCAGAAACCAGGCTCATGGCTGGCGAGCACAGTGGCAGTGGCAGGAACCTCTCCTGCCTCCGCTGCAGGCAGACAGTAAGGAGCAAAGGGTCCCGGAATGCGAGATCCCTGGATTGCGAGAGGGATGTCTGAATGCCCCTTGGGGATCGGGCCTAAGCTGGCAGGTGGACATCCCACAAGGGGACCCGGACTGTGAGAGGGCACTGTCCAGGCCGAGGGACCCTCCCCTGTTCCACCCCCCCCCCTCCCGACCAGTGAACAAATCTCATGCACTGGGCCCCCAAGAGGAGATAAAGTAAGTTGAAATGCCTGGTTTCAGACTCCCATCTGAGTCCTCTCCTCAGGACAGCATGACAGCTTTCAGTTTCTTTGGAAAGCTTCCAGTAATAAACATTCTAAGCATATGGAATGTCCTTTAGTTTCCTGTTATGGTGATTGACTCATATCATTGCATATGAAGAGACCACATAGTTCTTTACCACATGGTTATGGATATGCCCGAGTTTATTTATTGGTTTCATATTGATGATTTTTATTTTTTTAAATATATTTTTATTGATTTCAGAAGAAGGGAGAGGAGAGAGAGAGAGAGAGAGAGAGAGAGAGAAAGAAACATGAATGATGAGAATCATTGATTGGCTGTCTCCTGCACGTCCCCTACTGGGGTTGAGCCTGCAACCCAGTCAGTGTCCTGACAGGGAATCGAACTGTGACCTTCTGATTCATGGATTGATGTTCAACCACTGAGCATCATATTGATGATTTTTTAATGTAATTTCTAGTCTTTAGCTGATATTAACACAGCTGTAGTGATCAAAGCTGTTAAATTGGAAAATTTGACTTAGATTCTAAGATAATAGATGTCAGATACCAAAAAGATATATCTGACTAAAATCCCAAATGGAGATATTTTCACAATTCCTGATATGCTCACCCACTCCCTGGTTTTAAAGAAAAATAAAGAGATAAAAACACTGAGAGGATTTTGTGAGAATGCTTTTTGGATAGCTAACCCAATGTAGAGAGGTAGAAATGAGGGAGGTTGCTTTTTATACCTGAAGCTTAGAGAAACTGTACCCTGCAAAACTGGTATTTTTCTGTTAGAAAATGAGAGTTGAGGGAGGCCAGCTGACAGAAGAATTAGACGCATTGCTCAATGTACAGGTAGTTGTAAGCTTGTGAGGATACCCCAAAACTCATTCATGTACATGTACGCGCGCGCACACACACACACACACACCTTACACACAGTATCAGCAATAAATATTGCAGAGGCAAAGCCAGCTTACAATTAGAGCAGTAGATTAAAAATGTTCTGTTTTATTTCTCCCTTTTCTTCCTCATTCTCCAACTTTAGAGGCTTCAGTAACAGGAGCTTGCAAGTTGGGTGATGGAGGAGGTGAGGAAGAAAAAGAGACTTGCGCTGTACCCTCCTCAGAAGGCTGTAGACTCACAGGGTGGGAGTGCAGGGAGATCTGTCTTACCCTTGAAAATTGCTATGCTGATGGAAATATTGGATGGGGCATTCTAATTTATGAATCAAAACTGCATTTTGCAACTTAAAGTAACCACAGGATTTTCTTTAAATCTAAGAGTGACCATAAGATACTTGGGGCCAACTGGGGAATTTTCATCAGTGGTATTAGAAAAAAACTCCCCACAGTGAATGCATTTTTAAAAGGAAAGTGGTGGCCAAAAATATAATTGCATTCTGATTTGTCTCACAAATTGTGTTAAAAATGGTTATATACCTATCTGTGCCTACATATAAGGGAAATTCATTTTTTTAAAAAAATTCTTTTTAAATGTATTTTTATTTATTTCAGAGAGAAAAGAAGAGGGAGAGAGAGAGAAACATCAATGATGAGAGAGAATCATGGAATTGATCGGCTGCCTCCTGCCCCACACTGGGGATTGAGCCAGCAACCTGGGCATGTGCCCTGACTAGGAATGTACCCTGAGCTCCTTATTCATAGGTCAGTGCTCAACCACTGAGCCATGCGGCCAGGCAGAGAAACTCATTCTTAAACAAGGAAAATATACTAATCAAAGGATTTCCAGAGAGTTAATTAACTTGATGTAGGAACAAATTAAACACAAACCACTAGCTACCTGTCTTTTAAATTAATTTAAATTACCTAATACAAAATTCAGTTCCTCACTTGCACTATCCATGTTTCAAATGTTCAATAGCTACATGTAGCTACCGATTACATGATTTGACCAAACAGATATAGAACATTCCCCAAACCACAGAACTTTTGGTCCTTATCACAGGCATTACACCATTTATTTCTCACAAAACATGCTAGAAAAGGGATAGCTATTATTCCCACTTAATAGATGTAAAAATCAAAGTTCAGAGAGGTTTAGAAACGTGATCAAGTTCTTTCATTCCAGGTCCCATGTTCTTTCTTCTAAGCCACATCGGTCAACCCTCAAGGCAAGTATAAAATATAAAATTGACTTCACTATACTTTCAAAATGCATGTAGGAATATTCTGAAATCTAAGAATCCCTAAGGAAGCTTTGCTCTTCTCCATATCATTACTGGATTTGTGGGAAGCACAATCTTGTAACTAGTGTCTAATACCTCCTATTTTACAGCACATAAAATTTATTCACTGACATAGATTCAATTAAGAGACTTTTAGTGAATGCTAAAGGTTTTAGTAGCAACAGCAAAGTACTAAATAACAACATTTACCTATATTATCCCTTCACTTTGGTATATGGCTCTTTAAGAAAATAATCACTGACTTGGTTATGCACAGATTGCTTTGAGACCAGATTTACTTTCTGGTCTTTTACAAATGAAGAGAAATGAAATTCATAATAAAACTATCGGTTCACACTAAACATCTAGCAGTGTATGGGGATAACTGTTTTATTGGAGAGAGAAAATACAGGAGCAATTAAAAAAAAAACTAAAGATGATTAGCAGTCCGTGAGTTATGAACACCACCCCTCTTCCTTAATAGGAGGTCTGAGAGGTCCAACTGGCTCATAGACTAAGGGTGTGACCTCTAAGTTGTGTGTCCCTAGATGCTGAAGCTCAAAAATGAAATGTAAGTATGTCTTGAGTGTAAGACCTCAAGGGAAGACTTGTAATCTTTAGGGGGCTCAGGAGTAGAAGATGAGGAATGAGTTGGGCCCTGTCCCCTTCTCTCCATTCTCACCCCTACTTTCCTAATTCAGGCGGCTGCCACCTCTCCTTGCCTCTAGTTCTGCTCCACCTTTTGCTTTCCATTTTTCTAAAATGTAAATCATAGACAGGATCATGTTACTCCCTTAATTTAACTCCTCTGTGTCTTCTTTCTTATTGGCTAAAGTTCAAGCTCCTGGGGCTGTCTCATAAGACCATTCAGGACCAGTCCCTGTTGGCCTCTGCATCCTTTCCCCTTGCTACTTCCCCAGACCTCCTACCTCTGTTCCTACCCCACTGCTATGGCCCAGCCTTCCTCCACTACTTCCTGTTTCCTGAATGTTCACTCTTATGTTCATGGCCTGTGTATCACATTCCTTTTACTTGAAGCACTCTTTACCCTTCTTCTCCCTACAAACCCCAGTGTGGACTGGCATTTGAAGCTAGACAGCTCAACCTTCACAACCCACTTCATAAACACTACATGACACCATGGGGCAGAAAAGCCTCGCCTGTCCTCTTGTATATCATGATCCGTCTGCTACTTTCATTCCTCTCTTTTTCATACCAAAAGATTGTGTCCACCTTCCTCTGGGTATGACCAGTACCCATCAAGATCATCTTTATATTTGATTTATCAATTCAGATGACATTGCTCCACATCTCTCCCTTTAGAATATATATTTTTAATAAGGAAACATAAAAATAGAAATCCATCATTACAAATAATACCCAGTCATCTTTGAAGACTTTAAAAAAGAGAGCTAAACCACTTAGGTTGACACTTTCCTAGATGCAGAGTGAAATTACAAATATTCAAAAAAGGATATAGCACATCCACTGACCTATCAGAGTGGATGTTAGCCAGTATATGGTATCCAGGTATTCTCACTGAATATCCACTCTGCCTGGAAGCAGATGATAGGCATGCAAACATTGGATAGACCCATGTTTCTAGGCTAGCATGGCAAGGGATGTCTTTTAGCTATGAGGCAATGGGAATTTCTCCTGACTCAAGCAAAATAGGAAATTGGGTACAGATTGTTGAGTGCATTGTTTTGGCTCCCCTTTTATATAATTGCTTTCTCTCTCTCATGTCTTGAATTGAGTTAAGCCATTTCCTAAAGTTGAAATTCCCTATAATTAACCTGTGCACTTTTGCCTGTTGCAATTTGACAATAATTTACTTTTTCTTCCAGGATTTGTTGTTATGAGTAAATTGATTGAGAATGTTGATACTAGAGGTCTCTCAGTAACTTCTTTTTTTCTTGGATGTTATCATATTTTTCTTCAGTTTTTATCATTATTTTGAAATATAACTTAGTGTTTGTTAATGAAAGATATTTTTATGTTTATATGTAGCTCTCCATTTCTAGTAATAATTTAAATGAGTATAGGAGTGTAAATGCATGTGTGTGTGTGCATGCAAAGTGGTATAGTCATTTGTTTTTCCTTCATTATCTTGCTAATAAGTGTATAGGATGTGTTTAAATCAAAACTTCTTTATAAAACTCTTTTCTAAAGGCCTTTTTCCTTTATGAAACTATATATATATATATATATATATATATATATATATATAATTTACAGCTTTCTTATTGATTCATTTTATAGAACACCTAGTGTTATTTATTTCTAAATTTATTTTAAACATTTTCTTAATAAATAAGAATTATTTATTTAAAAATACAGTCTATTTTATTATTAAAAGAAGGTGGTAAGGACTGAAGTGGATTCTGTAGTATTATCTTTGAATGACATTTTATGTGCTCTTGACTCACCTCTGTAAGTTCTTCATTCATTGTCTTGTTTACTTCTCATGTTAGTAAATGCTCTGTTGTTGCTGGGTGTTTCCCGTTTAACTTGAGCCATTTCATTTTACTAGTAGAGCATGGTTCTGAAGTGGATTGCTTCCTGATGATTATGTGATGATCTCCTTAGTGTTGTTGGAGGGTGTGGTGGGAGAGCAACGGGTTGTCTTCAGGCCAAGAAGGTGCCAGAATGGCCATTATGCTGAGCAAGGCAAGCCAAGCCAGGGCTTTCACCTGTATACTTCACTGCTGTCTCCTGCATTAAATGGCTGCCTCTGACACTCCACACACTCCCAGATCTCTTCATGGTGTAATCCCCTTATGCCTCAGATATCTTTAGCTGGGATGATGCCTACTTTCTTCATGCATCTGAACAGGAGAAGGTCAAGTCTGCCAACTCTTTATCTGTGGGCCACATTCCCACCTTCATAGCTAACGATTTTTCCTTCTACTCCCAGTTTCATTGTGCAAGCTTTGTATAAGCCACATAATCTGTCTGTGTCTCAATTTCTTATCTGCAAAAGGAGCTAATAGCATTGGCTACTTTTCCTATAAGATAGTCCTGAAGATTGATAAACCGGCATTCTAAAGCACAAGTATCTAAGGTGATAGGCCCTCCATAAATTCAGATTACTATTATTACCATCCTCCCTTTTTACTGCCAGAAAAATAACTCACATAGGATCTGGTATCTACAGAGGGCTTTGCATTTTTAACGTATTTTATAATGCTCAATAATTTAGAAAAGCCTCTCTCTGCATAATCTCATCATCATACTTCTATGTACAAAGGATTCACTCAGTGCCCTCTGTAGATCTCTCTTTGTCATGAACTCTTCCTTGTTTTACCAATTCAGATTATCTTTTAGTCCTATTTGGTTTCTCATTTGAAAGATTTGTTCTATATCAAGACTGCTTGAGGTGTATGGGATGACTTGGATTTATTCTTCTGATTGAATTAATTGGATAATCTATATGTCATTTGACTTATCAATTGGTGATCCTTATAAAAATCTTGCTTCATTAAAGGTAACTGGAGAGATTAAAGATGAGATTGATATAAGAATGGAGAACTCCATGATAAAGGCTAGGACCAGGGGCAGACTTCAGGAGCTTATCAAGACATGACTACATAACCAAAGGGTGGAGCCTGGACAAAATATTTACTTGTCTGGATAAGCCTTAGTGTTTACATTGGCCAATTGATCCCTTTTCATCTCCTCCTGGCCTCTAGGAGACCAACATCCAATAAACTTGAGTCCTTGGCAGTCCTGCTTTGTTCATTGTTTATATCCTGAACTAGTCTGATACATTTGATTTCTTTATTCCTCTTGATCTCCCATCCAACGCCTCATTCTAGTTCAGAAAAGCCCCTGGGACTTTACTCAGGCACTAGTTTAATTAGTGCCAGGTTTTTCCCAGCACTCATGAAAGGGGATCAGACATTGCTTTGATCAATATCTTTTTGGCAATGGTTTGCTTTTCCCCCCACCACTCTCCTCCATGTCCCTGGTATCGGGGACATCCAGATATATGTAGTCTTCTTGAGGTTTCTTTGCTAATATCCAAACTTCAGGCCTTCCCCTTCCTTCCTCTACCTGGATGAGCCAGTGTGGTAACTGGAAGACAATCTGCCCTAATGACTTTACTACTTCAGGGTTTCACCGCTAGAGAGTGGTGGTATCTTCGTATGATCCTTGAAATTTTTAATGTTGAAATGGTTTTTATTAAACAAATATTTCTATCAATGACATCACCTATATGTTCTAGTGGACAAAATAAGCCTATGTATGTAACATAAAAAAAATGAAAACAAACAATAAATTGTAGCTTTGGAAGCATTTCTCATAAAAGCCAATATGTTCAAGTCTACAAAAATTGACTCTAACTTTTCTGTGCTTTCCTGTTCCATCTGAAAAATTGAATATGAAAAATTGTGACTTTGAAATTTGTAGTTCAAATGTGGCTTTAAAAAACTTTATATGATGTATCTGCAGTTTGTCTGAAATCTTTGTATGTCATATAATAACATTATATTTCTTAGTTTTTGTCTGGAAACTTTTGTAAAATAAACCGTGCTCTCAAGCTTATTCATTCCTCAGTTTATTGATTGCTGGTACACAGAGACATGTGCAGCTTTTACTAACAGACAATAGAATTTGGTATGTATAATGTTAAAAATCAAAGTCAGGTCAACATTTTAAAATGGTCAAGAAAGAAAAACAAGTTATCACTAAGATTCCACAGAATCTTTATCTTATCTGTGCTCATTAAATATAAAAAATGCAGAGCCATCCAATTCTTTTCTCAGAGGTAAAAAAAAAAAAGATATTTTAGGGGACAGAACCAGTGGAAAGCAAATCTGAAAAGAATAAAGGACAGCACCTCCCTGGATAGGCCGGGGAGAAGTAGGAAAGAGAAAATAATGTTTGCATCATTGTTGAGTTTTAAAAAATCTCAGACTGTCTTTAACTTTTAACAAAATACCAAATCATTGACCCCTTTTCAAGAGAAATACCATAGTTTTAAACCAATAGTGGGGTTGATTTCTCAACTGTGACAAAAATAAACATCTGGCAATCAGAGAAGTGTTTTTAGAAAATCCATTGTCCCATTTTTCTATATTTATAAAAGGAGAAACTGAAGTTGATCAATAATATTCAAATATGTACCGTGGAAAACTATGAGCTCCGTGGAGTGACAGCAGAGCTCCTCATTAGGGGGAAAGTGGTGGTAACAAGGTGAGGGGTGGAGGCTATGCTCCCCTTCCCTTTCTGCCAGATGAACTTTGCTCTTATATATTCATTTTCCAACTGTATTTAAGTTTTGAAGAAATTGGTTCATGTATGAGAGGATGATGTTTGCAACCATTCACTTAAGTTATTGCTAAGGTCTTTTCAGTTCAGAATTACTGCTAAATCTTTTCAGTTTTCAATGACCATTAATGATAATATATATTGCATATAATACACACATATACATACATCAACACACTTTGTTATATACAACTTTTCCCCAGTATAACTTGAAGTACCCAATCATATAAGTACGTATACATTAAAATTGAAAACCATTAACAATAAAGCTAAGCCTCACATAATAATGTCAAGGCATGGTGATTAGGGAGGAAATTAAATATTCAACAAATAAACAACTGGGATATGGAAAGTTACTGGAAAATGCATAAAAACCTTGCCTAAGTTTCCTTAGTAGCCAAGGTAAAACCCAATGCATGAGAGGGTACCAGTCTTTTATAAGAGAAAACATTAACATTAGGAGGAAAAAACTTTTCCTATCCTAAACTCTGAGAAAAATTTGCCATACATAGCTTTATATGATGACACAATGGGCAAATTCCCTGACTAAACTTTTACAAAAATAATAGAGAAACTTTATATATAGTGGCATCTCATCTTTATCATGAGTAAAAACCAAGGAGGTAGTGCTAAGCCATCATTTTGTAAAGGCCACTTTGACAGGAGGCTGGAGTAATATGCTTTACTTTTGATTGGAATTGATTTGGGGGTGAGACTACGAGAACTGTATGCTGTGAGTGGTTCGCTGGACCGTGGCCAGAGATGGCAGAGGCTCTCAGGTAGCACCTGAGTGATTCAGGTTTAAGCTTTTGGGTGCAGTGAAAGGAGTGAGGCCTACTTAAGAGGCCCTTCACACCCCTTCCATGAAGCCAAATAAGTGTTCTTCCTGTTTCTCTCTAATAAAAACTAAGGAGAAAGAAAATGAGAAGTGGCCATGACTTTGTTGTACTTTTTTTCTCAGTTTGAAGAAAAAAGAAAAGCTGGTTTCCCTGCCTCTGTCATTATTGAGCAGTGTGTCAGAACCTGGTAATTATTTTCCATTTCACTAGTAATATATAAGCATACTTTATCCCTGAAGTTCATTAGTACTGTGGTTTGTGATTTAATTATTTTTAGCTCATATAGCTAGCATAACCAGGTTACCTTTTGCAGGGATAATTTGTGTTAGTGTGCGTTTCTTTACTCCTTGAAAGGAGCATATTCTGTTATTTCTTGCTACTTAAGCAGACTACCCCCAAACAGCGGCTCAGAACAAGCATTTTATTATATCTCACAAATAGGTAGCTAAGAGATTTAGGTCGGGATTGGCTGGGTGGTTTTATGCTCAGTATAGTATGAACTGTGGCTCTGGGCTTGTAGGTGGGCTGGACTGGAGGGTTCAAGATGGCTTCACATTCACCTCTGGCACTTTCCAGGGATGACTAGAAGTCGGGGCTCAGTTGGGACTGTCCGCCAGAGCATTTATACGTAGACTCTTCAACCTGGTGGCCTCAGGGCAGTTGGAATTCTTAAATGGCAGCTGGTTTCACCTAGAGCAGCGGTTCTCAACCTGTGGGTCATGACCTTTTTGGCGGTCGAGCGACCCTTTCACAGGGGTCGCCTAAGACAGTGGTCTGCAAACGGTGGCTCGTGAGCCACATGCGGCTCTTTGGCTCCTTGAGTGTGGGTCTTCCACAAAATACCATGTGCAGGTGCGCACGTATAGTGCGATTGAAACTTTATTAAGTTAATTTTACGGAACGTTGTGGAGTGAAAGAAGATGTAGTGTCAAGGATTGAGAAAGGTATGTTGCGATGGTTTGGACATATAGAGAGGATGAAGGAAAGGAGATAGACAAAACAAGTATACAAGACGAGTGTGGATGGGAGAGTTGGAAGGGGTTGACCTCAATCAGATTGAGGATGTTTTTAGCAAAGGCCAGCTTAGGAGTACCCTAATTAAGTTAATAACAATGTACCTACCTATATAGTTTAAGTTTAAAAAATTTGGCTCTCAAAAGAAATTTCAATCGTTGTACTGTTGATATTTGGCTCTGTTGACTAATGAGTTTGCCGACCACTGGCCTAAGACCATCCTGCATATCAGATATTTACATTACGATTCATAACAGTAGCAACATTAAAGTTATGAAGTAGCAACGAAAATAATTTTATGGTTGGGTCACAACATGAGGAACTGTATTTAAAGGGCCAGAAGGTTGAGAACCACTGACCTAGAGCAAGTTTTCCAAGAGACCTAGTCAGAGGCTCCAAGGCTTTGCATGATAGACGTGGAAATCCCAACACATTGCTTTTCTTGCATTCTATTAGTCCAGCAAACCACTGAGGCCAGTCTAGATTCATGGGGAATCTCAATAAGAGGATAGCTAAGAATTGAATTAGAAGTCATTTAATATACCACAGACTAATAAATTTTTTCTTGTATACTTCTTGTATAAATTATCTGCTCAACAACATCATCTATTGGTTTGAGTAGAACATTAACATGGCTTTATGACAGTAAGAAAAGATAGATATAATTTAGTAACTTGCATAAAATTACTAAATGTTCCTTAGTAAAGTTGAAAAATTATAATTTCTTCAATAGTAGGCTTAAATAAAAACATTAGTTTATAGTAATATATATACATATTATGTATTATATATATCATATCCTCATCTTCTATTTTTATTATTTCCTCCTTTAGTTAAATGATAAAAATGAGATGCCAAATTCTCATTTGCAAGTTTAGGTGTAGTCATATTAAATAAATACTACAGAAAAATTGACATAGAAAAGAGGAGATGTGCCAGCCACTTGCCTGTTTGCCTCCAGCCTCCATCTCTACCAGTTGATGCTCTTCTATGTATTATAGATTTTCCATACCCTACAGATTACCTTTGCAGGTTGTTATTGTCAGCAAGATTCCAGTTTGGTCTTGCAAATGGGAGGTCCTGGCAAGAGACTGAGAAAAGAAGGAGGGGAAAAGAGACTCATTTTCTGTTTTCAGCTGCTGGGCCTCTATCCCCAGCAGCACAAAGCTGTGAACTATAGCATCCTCTGGCCATTCCAGTAGCTTTAGTACAGAATTCTGCCTAGCATCCAGCACTCGTGCCTCCTCAGGTACCCCAGCGCCTGCCACGTGGAGTTCCCCTTGGCTATACCAGCACTTGTCAGCAGAGCTGAGTGGTACCTCCTCAGCAGTTCCAGCACCAGTTCTGTAGGTCCCAGTGTATTTCCCAACTAGTGTGTTCAAGACACCTCGTCCCAGCTGTCCAAGCACCTGCTGCATGGCCCTCATCCTTGGTCCAAATCTGATTTAGGGACCCCATGCTTAGTGTTTCAGTACTTCTCGAGGCACTCTGGAAATACAGTGGCAAGCGGGTTCTGGGTTCTACCACCTCCTCCTCCCTTTTGTTTCCCTGGCCGTGGGGGTAGTAGCTGCTTCCTGTAGGTATCCATATCTAGGTTAATTCACTTTCGCTTTTTGTTCTTTCAGCTTTCCACTTCCTGTGGATAGAAAGACCTCATATGGTTTCTATTTTTTCTTACTGGACCCTGAGTGCCACAGTAGGTGCTGTGTTGCTGCTAGTCATTTGCAGAGATGGATAAAATGTTCACTAAGAAAAAATGTTCAGATAAGTGAAACTGGTGTGACAGAAAGGTGAGCAGGTCGTTCATCAAATATTAGCTTTGTGTTTATAGGGTAAGTTGTGTTTTTCAAGGAAAGACTATATTGTCACAAAACAGAAAGCAAACATTATTGGGAGTAGTGTGTGTGTGTGTGTGTGTGTGTGTGTGTGTGTGTGTGTGTGTGTGTGTTTGTGTGTGTGTGTGTGGTCAGTGTCAAATTGGATTTTATATCAGCAGAAGTCATAGGAGTAGGTCTATTGGTCATTCTGTCATTAGAAGTTCACAGACAGGCTTTCAAAAAAGAAAAAGTACTTATTATTAGGAAAAGGGCTTATGATGAAAATCCTTTCATGCTTCTTGGTTTGACAAAAACCTAACAGATTTTGGCTTCGTTGCTGTTTTGAAGCTGTGACCTTCGCCAGAGCTTTCATGCTTTAGAATTATCTGTGCAGGCTGGGGGGGGGGGGAAGGCACAGGCAATTCCTTTTTGAACAAAAGAATCAACCAATAGGAATGTTTATTTGTTATACCTTGACTCTTATATTCACTTGTCAGCTCTGCAAAATTTGTACCAAGAAAAAAACTTTTATTTAATGTTAAGATCCAGTAATAATTTGTTAGTTAATTTTTGGCTTTAAATATACTATGCTAAACAATAATTAAAATATTAGGATAAAAATGTTTTGGGTAAAGGAAGTTAAGTGGAAAACCTTAAAATTAAACATTTAATTTGGCATCACTATAATTATATTTGATGTTCACTAGAAAATAATGATTTGGAATACATATATTTGAGCAAACATAAAATGGCCCTGGTTTATTTTTTAGCACTGTAAAGCTGGTCAGTTAGATAATTATCTTTCTATCTTTAGAGTACCACTTATTTATTGTTAGTCCATCTCCTAGATGTCCTTCTTTTATTATTAAGTCACTTTGGGATACGAAAGACTGGCCTCCATCAGACTAAGAGCTTATTTATTAAAGCTAGTGGGGGCTTACTTAGAATATCACTTCATGTGACTGTCTCTGTGAGCTTGTAAAACAAATAAGTGCTTGAAATTAATAACCAAACTAGATCAGGAGTGAGCTATTCAAATATTCACAGAATGAGATCTTGGGATGTATGTAGACTAAAGAATGTAGACATTTGCTAGCTCTCAAAGTATGAACCTGAAGATAATTTAGGAAAGTGAAGATATTTTGTGATTGTCTGTTCTACTCATTTACAATGAGCCACTTTAACCCTCTAATATACCATTGATTATAATGCAGATTAGAAGGTAGAAGGATAGATACCAGAGTCTCATATACTTCCCTAGATCTCTGTCTGTCTGTCTACTTCTCTGTTTCTTTCCCCCATCTTATGTTTGCAGGCAGCCTCCTTCACTTTGGGCTAGAGCTGACGGTGTAATTTAACTGTCACTTCTTGATTATCTTTCCAGAGCTTTTGCACTGTGATTGGCATTTAAAACTGATTTCAGAAAGGAAGGGAGAGGGAAAGAGAAAAACATCAATGGTGAGAGAGAATCATTGATTGGCTGCCTCCTGCACACCCCACACTGGGGATCAAGCTCACAACCCAGGCATGTGCCCTGACTGGGAATTGAACCGTGATCTCCTGGTGCTTAGGTCAACCACTAAGCCACACTGGCTGGGCGGTTAGCATTTTTTAAACAAAAGTCAGCCATTCATGTAAACTACCTGTGTGGCAGATTTGCAATAGATTCACAAACTACCTAGAAAACCTTCACAGACTTCTGTTGATTTGTTACACATTAATTTTGGTCTGTTAATCCAGTTATTTCTTTCTCAATTTTTAAGGGGAAATAAAATTTATTCAACATTTACTGTATAATTATTTATTGAACAGCTGCTATATACTAGAAACTATTCTAGGTTCTGGGGATACAAGAGTGAACAAAATAGGCAAAGAAATAAATCTTCACCCTTAAGGAGATTGCATTCTAGTATGGGGAAAATGGGACGTAACAAAATAAATTAGCCACTTATGTAGCATATTTAACTGTTGTAAGTGGTATGGAAAAAAATAAGGAAGAGATATGCAACAATGAATATGTGTTGAGTTATTAATTTAAAATAGAAGGCCAGGGAACTCCTCATTAATGAGGTGCTATTTTAGAAAATATCTGAGATGTTGATGAAATATACAGTGAAAGGGAAAACAGTAAGTGCAAAAGCCCTGAGGCAGAAATGTGCCCTGTGCCATCAAGGAACAGCAAGTAACCTGAGTGGCTGGAGTCATATGAGGAAGGAGAAAGACCCTAGACAGGCAACAGGGCCAGATGCTATTGAGTAGGGCCATACAGGCCATATGACTTTGGCTTTTATTTGGCTGAGAAGTCATTGCAAGGTCTTGAACATGGATGAATAGTATGACCTGAGTGGTATGATCTGACTATTTGAAGGAGACGAGAGTGATAAGTTGTACTGTGTTTGTTGATAGGTCAAGTAAAATTAGAAATAATAATTTACTGTTGAATTTGGCAATAGAAAGTCATAGGTGACCTCAACAAGAGCATTTCTGGTAGAGGAGGGGGTGGGCAAAAATAATCTCTTGGTATAAAAAGAAAGGAAGAAAGTATTTGTAGATAAAGGAGAGAAGGGTGTGTGTGTGTGTGTGTGTGTGTGTGTGTGTGTGTGTGTGTGTGTGTGTTGTATGTCTGTTTTGGCTGCAAAGGGAAAGGTACAGTGAGGTGAAGCAAAATCAAGACAGGTTTGGCTGAATTTTTGTTTAAGATGTCAGAAGTATCAGCATGTTTTTATGCTTATGGGAAAGATGTAATAGAGGGGAATAAACTTGTAATGTAGGAAAGATGGAAGAGTGTTTTTGATGCATTTTCTCTGAGTAGGTCAGCAGGAATGGGACCTGCATACATGTAGATGGGGAGACTTGGCTGGCTGTGCTGTAAACTCATCCACAGTAATATATAATAATGAAAGCATAATATGCTAATTAGACAGGCCATTCTTCTGGACAAAGCCGGGGTTGCAAGGGAAACTTTGGTTCCGGGTGCCGGAGGAAGGAAGGCCTACTCCTGAATTTTGTGCATCAGGCCTCTAGTAGGAAAGAAATCTAAATACATGGCTCCAAATACTTCAAGGCATGTGTTGCAAACAGGTGGAAGATCTCTCTGATGGCTTCTTTTGAAAATTGTTAATAAAATATGAAGCAAGATCAACAGCTTTCTGTATTAGGACAAGTAGTTGGAATGTTAGATTTCACCAATGTATGGTTTCATTAGTTAGTAGGAGAAAGTTAAGGAGGCATACAAGAAGGCAATTTGACTTCCTGTCATTTATGCTGTGAATATAGAAAGAGAAAGTTAGCAGGGAGGCAAGTCAGGTAAGGGGCAGTGAAGAGGTCATAGGATTAGTAGGTTGCTGGACTTATAAGGTGAAAGGATTGCCATGAAATATTAATTCACACTAGAGTTCATCTTCATTTTAAGAATTTTCCTTTGTTCCCATTGTGGTTTCCTATTTATCCTAGTTTTCTATAAATGTCTCCCTCTTTAAAAACTACCTATGATTTAATTATGATTACTTTCTCTGTGTAAAATAATATTTTTATAATCAAATATATCTGCTCAGTAAAAGATGGAAAATATGAAAATAAGTATAAACATTCTTATCACTTAAACACAGTACTAGAAAATTTTGAATATGTCATCCCAATCTTGGTTCTTTCTCTGATTTGATTAAAACACAATAGTAATCATTCTATGCATTTAATTATGTACCATGTTTAATTTTTTTCATCTTACCTTAGTCTATAAGTATGATTCATGTTGTTACATACTTTTATCAAGATTATCTTTACCGACTGCATAATATTTCAATTGAGGTATGTTTAATAATTTACTCAGTTTTGTCCACATTACAGTATATTTAAATTATAGGATATTTTACTTGGCTTATTGCATGTCTTTATGCATAATTTTAAAAATTATTAGTTGGATTCCCTAAGGAATCTTTATAAGTTTATTCTTTCCTACTTCAAACAGGATAATTCAATTTTCAGATATCTTTGTTTTCTTTATGTGAATCCTTCCAAAATTTCCACATAGTATTTCAATTATTTTCACAGTGGATATAAGCACAGAAGACTAATTTTATGTTTTCAGTATTTGGGCTCCTGTTTATATTATTTTACTCATTTCTCAATATGATACTACATTTTTTATGGTGCTCCACCATGACCACAGCCATAAATTCACTCAGTGAACCTATAGTATTATTAAGATAGTAATTTATTTTCATTTTAAGTACTTAGTTCAGTGAATAAATATTTTATATTTATGGACCAATATTTTCTTCTGAAAGTTTCCAGGACCATTTAGAATATTGTCGTTAAGTGACTCATTTATATTGAAAAACAAAACATCCAAGTTAGCAGGTCGCTTAAAAGGATAAAAATGCTTTAAGATTCCAGGGGGTTTGGAGAGACAACATGAGGAACTCAGGGAGAAACACAACCTGTGCGGCCAAGGAGCAAGACTTTAAGGAATTGGACCCCCATTATGGGTGTAACAGGAGCTCTGGTGACATGGTGGTAATTCTTGTAGTTGTTCCCTCAGAAGATCTTCAAGGCCTTTCACATTAGTGACTTCAGGGACACTGATTACTCTGCATGTGGTCACTGACAGTATGGACATCAGGGCAAGATTCTCGGGCTTTGGTTTCTGGCTGTTACTTCCAGATGGATGATATTGGGTAAATTCATTAATCTCTATGTATCTCAGTTTTCTTAACTGCCAAGTGGAGACAATAATATCTTTTACCCCACAGCACTATTGTGCTAGTGAGAAGAGATAACAGGTGTAAAGTACTTATAACCCTGTCTGTGCCCAGTAATTGTTAGCTACTATTACTTACTGCAAATCTAAGTTAATCTACAGTAAGCAATCATAAAAATATCTTTCTGCCTTTCTCTTTTATGCCATGGGGTCATTTTTCCCATCCGCCACTCTACCAGAAATGCTCTTATAAAGGTCACCTATGACTTCCCATTACCAAATTCAACAGTAAATTATTATTTCCAATTTTACTTGACCTATCAACAAATACAGTACAGCTTATCAATCTCTTCTCCTTCAAACAGTCAGATCATACCAATCAGGTCATACCAATCATAAATACAATCATAAAAATGAAGTTGGAATGGCAATACAACATATAATTTAGATTAGAAAACATATGTGGGAATAAAGAGAAATACTACAGAAAATAAAGAGAAAACTCAATAAGAAAACATAACCTTTACATATTTATATGGTTTTAGCAGCAAAGCTCTGAGCCTATGAAGCAAAAATAGAGCAAATTACAAGAAAAGTTGAATTTACAATTTTAAAATCATGGTTGGAAATTTTATCACACCCAGAGCAGAAACTTATAACCAAATGTGTAAAATAATTATAGAGTATACTTGAACAATAGAGTTTTAAAACTTCATCTAACAGATACAAAGGGACTCAGAAATTTCATGCATTAAGTTAGTAATTTGCTCTTTAATTTCAGATTCTCAATTTTTTAAGTGAGAAAAAGAAATTGCTATATATATATATATGTATATATATATATATATATATATATATATAGCTTCAAAATTCATATTTCCTTTATCTATATCATTGTGATTTTGACATGACTAATTCTAATTCTAATGTTCTACTTGTTAGATTTGGAAACTTTCAGTTTTTTAAAATATTGTTTAGCTAAAAATGTTCCTTTAAGTTTACAGGAAATACATTGGCCAATAGATTCAAAGGAGAGATACTTATACTATATAAAGTTTATGTATTAAAAACCCAGATGCTTTTACTAGGAAAATGCTAACTAGGGAGGTATTCTTTGGGATATGTGTGTGATGTGTGTGTGTGTGTGTGTGTGTGTGTGTGTGTGTGTGTGTGTGTTTATTTATTTAGTGAGCTAGAAAATTACCACCTGGAGCATAAGAAAACTCTTTTTGCCTAAGCTACACTCAGAACCAAGGCTTATGCTAAAAGCGGGTCTTTACATTGTCTTAATGTCCAAAGTGCCTTCATCTAGATCTTACAATTCTAAGAGAAAGAAGAATCAAGGAGAAAATAAACCCAACAAAGTATACTGAGGGAGATAGTATTTGTCCCTAAACCGTAAGAGCAGAGCTGGTCTTAGATGTAATCCCTAGCTATACCAGGAAAAGGTTTTTCATTGATCACCCTGAAATTCCAAGTGTAGGGCAGTGTCTTCACCCCTGGAAGGATTGACTTGTAGAGATGGGCATCTTGAGCTGCCATGTATTTTATTATATCTAGTAATATGCTTGTCTAAAACAAAACAAAACAAATATATTCCTGTCACTTTATAATTATGATTTGATGACTCTCTGTCTTCCCTATGCATCAGAATCTCCTGGTAATTTTTATAAAAATGATATCTGGCACAATTCACCATAGCTAAGACTTGGAAACAGCCTAAGTGCCCATCAGTAGATGAGTGGATTAAAAAACTTTGGTACATCTATACAAAGGGAATACTACGCTGCGGTAAAAAAGAAGGAGTTCTTACCATTTGCAACAGCATGGATGGAACTGGAAAGCATTATGCTAAGGTGAAATAAGCCAGTCAGAGAAAGATAAATATCACATGATCTCACTCATTTATGGATATAATGAAAAACCTAAACTGGATGAACAAAA
>NW_005871063.1:13943625-13950520 GCF_000147115.1 Myotis lucifugus | reverse complement strand
GGGAGGGTGGGGGTAAGGGGGAGAGATCAACCATAAGGACTTATATGCAAGCATATAGGCCTAACCAATGGACACAGACAACAGGGGGTGAGGGCATGAGTGGGGGGGGGGTAATATGGGGATAAGGACACATATGTAATAACTTAATCAATAAAAAAAAATGCTATCTGGGTTCCACACGGTGGTCTTGGAATAAAACTGTACATCTGTATTTTTTTTAAGTTCCGCAGTTGATTTTGATGCAGAGGACTAGTTGAGGACCACTACTTTACACTAAACTCCTTAGGGCAACCGGTTAGAGGGCTGGAAGCAAGACCATCACAAGTTCTGGAACAGCAGCAGCCCAAGAGGTCCTGACCTGGCACCAAGTGGTGATGTGGACACAACTCTGAGGCTCCTTCAAGTTTCTCCAGCTGAACACAAGGAACCCACCAGCTCCCATGAAGCAGTGTGGGTTTCAGCAGAGGGACACACTACTCCCAACTCAATATTTCACTGTTTTAAATAAAAAGGGGAAATGGAGAGGAAGGGAAAGGCAGAGCTCCTTCTGAAAGGTTGGAAGTTCCTTTGGGCTGCAAGGTGAGGGGGCTCAATCTTTCAGGCTGATTTAATAAAATGAAGAAGACAGTGATAGACAGTTTTATTTATTTCATTCCAAATGGTTTCCTTTGTATTTAATTTGCTGTTTTTATTAGAATTTAACACCTGAAATGGAATGAAAAAAATGTAATTTAAACATTAAAATTAGTTATTTCTTTACAACTCAAATATATCTGTCTGTATTTTCTACATAGTGGTTTTAAATATTTAAAAATGTTGTTCAAGTAGAAGGAATTTACATTGACTATTTCACATCCTCAATGTGGAGCCATGTATTTATACCCTATCTGTGTAATCACAGTGACCAATTACCCTGGTTTTCCCTGGGCTGAGAGAGTTTAGTTTCAAAATGGGGCCATCCTGGGCAAACCCAGCTTGATGGATGATCCCCCTTGATTATGTATTCATTCATTTGAGCAGCTGTGTTTTCCTGTTATTCATGCCTTTGAGTAGGCCTCAACAACTCTTATTCACTATAATTTTTTTTTGCATCAGTAAGTAATATGAATATTTCTGAAGACTGAATGGGCCAAGTAGATGGTAGGGTTGACAAAGTATACCTCTCAGTGTTCCACTGAGAGTATTCTCTTTGGTTCTATCTTATTACCCATCTCCCTTTTAGGCTGCAATCACCCAGAGTTGGAACCTCCAAGCCCCTCCGTCGGTTTCCTTTCTTACACAGGAAAATTTTGGTCTCTCTTAGTTTCCTTCTTCAGACTTCTTTTGCACTTCATCAATCCGTGATACTGTCTTCAAATAAGTGAAATTTTGAAGACTTAATTATCTCTCAGAAAGGAAATAATATTTTACTTCCCAATTTCCAGAACAGTGAGGCATTACTAATAATAAACTATTCTTGTTTAGCTAAGTTATATATGTACATACATTCATACCTACATCTGCCTATCTTACTATATATTCAGATATAAACACTTATTAGTATTTTTCAAGTTTTTGCTTTGATAAACAGTTCATACTTTGTACACAATTCTCAGTTTATGAAATTGACGACAAAAACCCACTATGATTCCCTGAAACATTAAAAATTAGATGTAATAAACTGTTGCGAATGTAAGGGAAACTCCTGCTTTACACATTGGATGATGTGGCATAATGTGTGTTCCTTTCCTTAATCTTATCAGTTCCACCAACCTTTTCCTGTGCTCCTTCCCACAGTAATTATTGGTGCATGAACATTTTGTTCTCATTTAATAGTGACTCGCCATTCATATTTACCCTCTGTGAAGAGGTCCGTTTGCCAGATGATATATAAATGATTCATTCACACCAGTGTTCTAAGTTCAAACCAAGGAAGACTGTGGGTGTACATAAAATGTTTGTCAGAGGGTTGTTGTTTTTTCTCTTGGAAAAGCCTATTAGGAATCTTATTTTTATTTCTATCCATAGCAGTGGGGAAAGTGTTGACTGAAAAGATTGGTTATCATATAACACAGTAATTTTTCAATTATCCTCTTTAGAGAAGTGAAAAGAACATTATCAGGTTGAACAATCAATTAAGCTAAAATAGCAATTAAAATTTCACAGTGATTTTTCTTCTTCCTCTTTTACAATATTCCTTAAGCATCTTTGTCAGTAGCCACTCATTATTCTTGCTAAAACCAACAGAATTGGCACAGATGTGAAAAATAAAACAGATAAGAATTATCATTTTAAGCAGCTATTTGGTGTTAGCTGGGGATTTATGGTTTTTAATTTAATCTTTACAGTAATTTTTGTTTCAAAAAAAGCTTCATTGAGATATAATTCACATACCATTACAACAACTATTTAAAGTAGATATTTTATATTCTGTTGGTGAGAAAAGTGATACTCAGACCAGTGAATTCATTTGTCAGCTTTGCTTTGAACCCATATCCGTCTAATTTCAAAGCCTGCATTCTTCCTACTGTACCTCGGGGCCTCCTTTGTTACTCTTGTCCCAAGAAATAATGTCAATAGCTGCTAAAATGCTCTCTGAAGAGTGGGGATAGTCCTTGTTTGGTAGGATATATAATTCTAGGGGAGCATGAGGCTGGAGACCACTTTATTTCACTCTCAGTGAGTTAAATGTTTCATTATTTTTGCTTCAAAGTCTTAAAATCTAAGCTATTATTACTTGTGACATGAAATAGCATCAGAGTTTTAAAATATCTCATATTTTACTCTTATAGAATTCGTGGAATGGGTAGAACTAGTTATTCTCATATCCTCCTTCTTAAGAAGTTCTGATCAGGAGATGAGAGTTTGATTTCTGAACCTGCTACCTTGGGCGATTCATTTAGTCTTTCTGAAGCTCACTTTTGTCATCTGTAAAGTGAGCCTTCTTCATCTTTCTAATAATGCTTTTTGCTTTTCTCCATGAGCACTCATACTTGTAGTCATTTCCCTTGGGTCTGAAGGCTAAGGGTTTCCAACTCCATGAACCAGGACTGGCTACATAATTTGCAGTGCTCAGTGCAAAATGAAAATATGGGACTTCTTGTTAACCACAATATTAAGTATTTCAAGATGGCAACAGCAGACCATTACACAAGCATAAAGCCTCTGTGAGAATGCGACCCTGTATGACTGCACAGATCACATGTTCATGTTGTGGGCCCTGCTGTGAACTTGGTGAAGATCTCCTGGGATCATGAATGAGGCTTGATGTTCCCCGGCAATCAGCCCAAGGCATAGTCCCAAATCTTACTTCCTTTGGAAGGAAGGTCTGACCTATGCGTAGGAAGCGCAGTGTAGGTTTCAAAAGCTTGTTCTCTACAGTCTGGTATCTCTAAATTGAAACCATGGTCTGCTGCTTAACACCTATACAATCCTGGGCAAATGAATCCCTTAAACCTGATTTCTTTATCTTTAAAAGGGGAATAATGATAGAACAAACTTTTTAGAATTGTTGCAAATTATAAATGAGAAAATTCATGCATGGTATTGGGAATATAGGAAGCACTCAATAAAAGCCCTTATGATGGATTTTTTTGTTATTTTACAGCCCTGAAATATTCCTTTGTGAATCTGGTGAGAGTCCTTACATGTTCCCTTCCAGAATGAGGTTTCTGGGAAGGTTCTTTGGCTACATCATTAAGCTGGACATAAAATAATTTCTGATCTACTGTTTCTCTGTTTCTGATTGGTGCTCACTAATACGATGTTATCCTGCACAAATATTATAATTTTCCAAAATGTCAGTTCTGCCAGTGCTGGAAAGATCCTGAGTATGAAGGAAGTGATAGTTTGACATGCTGAAATTAACAAGATAACATATTGACAGGATGTTTTGAGTTACCAAGAGTGGAGGCATCATCAAAATTATTGTGCATTGCTAAAACAGCTTAGTGCACCAGGGTCCTTGGAGAATCTTATAAAGCCTTTTTTTAAAAAAGATAAGTGACTTCTGTAATTTTTTCCTGTTAGGTATTTTAAATCTTTAGTAATAATGACCAGTGATAAACTGGTGGTGGGTATATACACTACCAATCAGAAGATGCCCATCAGAAGATGCCCTAGCAGTGGTCGGCAAATTCATTAGTCAACAGAGCCAAATATCAACAGTACAACGATTGAAATTTCTTTTGAGAGCCAAATTTTTTAAACTTAAACTATATAGGTAGGTACATTGTTATTAACTTAATTAGGGTACTCCTAAGGCTTAGGAAGAGCCACACTCAAGGGGCCAAAGAGCCGCATGTGGCTCGCGAGCCGCCGTTTGCTGACCACGGCCTAGGGTAACATCCAATGAGACCATACACACCATGATCCAGTAAAAGCATCATACACACCAGGGAAGCATCATCAGTTGGTTATAGTTCCTTGTGATCCACTCAGGCAGTCACATATACAAGGGAATGCCAACCTATTTGGTTAGGTTTGGCCTTAAGGAAATGAAGGAATCCACCTCTCCAATAATTGCTCTTCTGACATTTTAGCATTTGCTGTCACCTATAAGAGTTATAGCCTGTGCCAGGCTGGTGTGGCTCAGTGGCTGAGCATCAACCTATGAACCAGGAGGTTACAGTTCGATTCTTGGTCAGGGCACATGCCTGGGTTGCAGGCTCGATCCCCAGTGGGGGGCATGCAGGAGGCAGCAGATCAATGATTCTCTCTCACCATTGATGTTTCTATCTCTCTCTCCCTCTTACTTCCTCTCTGAAATCAATAAACACATTTTAAAAAAGAGTTATAGCCTGCATGGAAGTACTTTTAATATTACATAGGTCAAGAGTTAAAAACAGTACAGATCATAGAAACATAAAGGAGATCTGAGGTATTCAAGGACCATTTGGAAATTACTTTGAACCTACTGGATAGCTTAAAATAGCAATTTTCACAATATACTAACCACCATAAACATGACTTCAAAAGAATACATTTTAAAGAAATAATTATATTAAACAGTATTGCTTCCCTGGTTATTATTTTGTAAACTCACGCCCCTCCCCGCCAAAATAAAATCTGAGATTTTTTGCTAATTTGTACACTTAGTGAATATTCTCAGTTATTTAAAGCCTAATTTAAACAGTAAACTAAATGAAAAGCAAAATTTTATTCATCTTTTTATGGAAAAAATAATGAATCATGTAGAATCAGAATAAGTTTGTTGTAAAAGGCACATTGTCAAGAATGTTGTCCCCAATTAAGTGAGTAGTAGACTGCTCTTTTACCACTTACTCATTCCAACAAAGACTGACTCATGCTTCTTTAGACAAAGTTTTAAACATTTCTATTTAGGACAACAGTTGCCACTGAGTATAAAGTCAATTGGGAGAAAACACAGGGAAATGATAAATGTGGTTGGCTATTTGCACCTGTGTAAACAAGCACTACCCTTCACAGGTGGGCCTTCTGGTCAAGGGCTTTCCTCTTATACCAGCTCTCCCTGTATTCATAGGAAAAAACCCAGATTTCGGATGAGGTCCTGTGAGGTGTGTGTGTGTGTGTGTGTGTGTGTGTGTGTGTGTGTGTACATAAAAAGATTGGGAGAAGGAGACTAGTGGGAGCAGCCAGAGAATAGGGAGAAATCCACTTAGCCAGGGAAAGAAATTAACATGGGGGTTTTCAAAATGTGGTGCTCAAACCATGGCCCCAGAACTACAGCATCACACCACTGGGTCACTTGTTACAAATGCAAATTCTTGGGTGCAAGATGAGAAACGCTGGGATGGGTCCAGCAAACGGTGTTGATCAAGTGCTCCAGGTGATTTTGGTACAGCTGAGATTTAGGACCACGGGCTTAAAGGACAGTGAAGATCTGCTTGGGTGACCAGAAAGAATTTTAGCTAATCATCAACTTGTGCCTTCGTTTCTGAGATGTTATGATTCTCCAGGATCATAGCTGCATAAGGCACCATTCCTGGTGCTTATGTGGGCGAGGATTCCTAACTATTTTGACTGGGTTATAACTATTTTTTACATCAAGTGTTGTTTGTCTCAAAGGAATCCTAGGTATAAATTTTCTTTCTGCTTGTTTCTCCACAAGAAATTAGAGTTTAGGTAGATCCATCTAAATTGGTTTTCAATTGAAAATGTACTTTCTCTTTTTGAACTATACTTTTGCATCTAAATTTTTTTCATATTTTATGTTTATTTGCTTAATTTTATTGAAGGATGTGAACTTAGTTTTCCTATCTCAAAGTTTTAGCTACCTACGGCGTCCTAAGGACTCTTAGATTTTGACATTATAGTTGGTAAAATCAACCACAGAATTTTGAAGATCTGCCAGGAAACTTGAGGTTTCAGTGCAAATTGCATATTGCATAATTCGGCTTTTCGCCCAATCTTTCCGTGTAGTTTCAACTATCAAAGGAAAAAAAACTGCTATTGCCCCATTTGATGTTTTAAAGTATGGCACCTTCTGAGATGAGTTTTGCATTTGCTTATTCATCATGTTTGGAAAATATGCCTTTCCTCTCCTTTTCTTTCCTCCCTTTTTCGTCTTCTCTTCATTTAATTTGCTCTTTATACCAAAAAAGGCTTGATTTCTTTTAAAAATGAAATAAACTTCTTGGAAGTAAAATGTCAAATACTTGAAAGATGAATATGACAAAAAAGAAGAGTCAACGTTGAAAGACATGTGGTTAACACATGAAGGAGAACAAGAAGTGAGGAAATTAGCATGAATGTAAATTTGAACTAGAAGGTGGTAGTCCCAGAATATACTTGAGTCTGACAAGGGGTTACAATGTCCAGAGTTTTAGCTCTATGGGGTAGCTGTACTGTGTATGAGTAATTCTTTCTGAGTTAATCACTCACCAGCTGTTTGACAATTGTAGGTTACTTATGTCTCATTGCTGCTATTCATTTT
>NW_005871063.1:13940688-13942997 GCF_000147115.1 Myotis lucifugus | reverse complement strand
GCAGCAGCGCTAAGTATGTCCTACTGGCGGCTTAGCGCGCTCCCCTAAGCTGTTAGTTGGACATCCCCCAAGGCCTCCCAGACTGCAAGAGGGCGCAGGCCAGGCTGAGGGACCCCCCTGAGTGCATGAATTTTCGTGCACTGGGCCTCTAGTACACTAATAATGAGTAACCAGAAGGAGAAATTTAAAAAAAATCCCATTTACAATTGCATACAAAAGCATAAAAAACCTATGCTAAGTTTCAGTTTAGTACTTTTAGTTGTGCTTTGATACTTTTAGTTGTAATTTATCTGTGTTCATAGTTACATGGTACTACTGTATATTAAGACACAATTTCTTTATCTATTCATATAACAAAGGATATTATGGTTGATTTCACTTTCCTGTTAATATAATGAACACAATTATGTATATCTTTTCTAATGAACATATAGAGGTTTTACTAAAACAAATAAGTGGGATTGGAATTGTGGGTAGTAGGCTGTAAGGATCTTTCCTAGACAATGCCAGATTGATTTCTATGCGGTTGTATCTATTGATACTTCCAATAGGAGTGTATAGAGTTCCCCTTTGCCTGACATCTTTGCCAATAATTGGTGCTGCCAGATTTAAATATTTTTGCACATTTGATTGGTACTAATTCTATCTCATGTGGTTTTATTTAGCATTTCCCTTATTAATAAATAGAGCATATTTTATTTATTTAGGGGTCATTGTGTTTAATTTTTCAGAGAAATGCTTGTTCAAATATTTTCCCTCCAAAACTTTTAATAATGTTTTTATTTTGCTTAGCGATTTGTAGAAATCTTGATATATTTTGGAATTTAGTCCTTTTTCCTTTTTTAGTCATATGTAATTGGTATATCTTCTCCCATTTTTTGCCTTTGAGGGTGAGTCTACTTCTGGGAGTATTCTGTGTGTTTAGTCTAATTCTGTTCCAATTTCATATTGTCTTACTCAGCACTTATTTACAATGAATGCTGGTATCTGTGGTATACATTACTTTTGTAATCTTCTGAATTATTTTGAATATTAACCCTTTGCTTTCTTTTTTTTCTTTTTTGTGATCTTTTTTATTTTTAGTTTTTATAAAATTTATTGGCATGACACTGGTGATAAGATTATATAGGTTTCAAGTGTACATTACTATGCTATGTGATCTGTATATAGCATTGAGTGCCCATCACCCAAAGTCAAATAATCTTCTGTCCCCATATATTTGGCCCCCTTTACCCTTTTGTACTCCCCCATCTCCTTTCCCTCTGGTAACCCCCTTCTTCTCAGTCTATGAGTTTCAGTTTTATATTCCACATGGGTAGGGTCCTAGGCCTGGCTGGCAATCAGGGCCAATTGGGGCCTTCCTTACCCCAAATGCCAGCTGCCGGCTGGGGGCCTTCCTTCATTCCGTGCTGTCTCCTGGTGGTCAGCGTACATCATAGTGAGCAATTGAACTCCAGGTCTCCCGGTTGAACTCCTGAGGGAACAATTTGCATATTAGGATTTTATATATATAGATAAGAGTGAAGTCATATGATTCTTAGCTTTTTCTGACTGATTTCAATTAGCATAATATTCTCAAGGTATAATATATACATTTTAAAATAGCATAAGGACTTAGAAACACACACACAAACACACACACACACACACACACACACACACACATATATATATATATATATATATGTCATATGTTATATACACACTAGAGGCGGGGTGCACAAAAATTTGTGCACTCGGGGGGGGGGGTCCCTCAGCCCGGCCTGGGACCCCTCAGGGGATGACCACCTGCTGGCTTAGGCCCGCTCCCCAGGGAATTGGGCCTAAGCTGGCAATCAGACATCCCTCTGGCAGCACGGGAGCCCTTGGGGGATGTCCACTTGCCAGCGGGGAGCAGGCCTAAGCTGCAGTCATACATCCTTAGTGCCGCTGAGGAGGCGGGAGAGGCTCCTACCACCACTGCTGTACTGGCAGCTGTCAGCCTGGCTTGTAGCTGAGCAGAGCTCCCCCTGTGGGAGCACACTGACCACCAGGGGGCAGCTCCTGCATTGAGTGTCTGCCCCCTGGTGGTCAGTGTGTGTCATAGTGACCAGTCATTCCCAGTCACTCTGCTGTTAGGGCAGATTGCATATTACCCTTTTATTATATAGGATAGAGGCCTGGTGCATGGGTGGGGGCCGGCTGGGTTTGCCCTGAAGGGTGTCTCAAATCAGGGGGGGGGGTTCCCGCTGGGGGGCCTGGGCAAGCCTGGATAGGAGGGGCTGATGGGCTGGTTTGGCAGGCTGGGCCACACCCCCCTTTCAGGAAGA
>NW_005871063.1:13888227-13940588 GCF_000147115.1 Myotis lucifugus | reverse complement strand
TCACCACTCCTGTTCTACATAGTACTGTGAAGTATTAGCCATTGCAATTAGGCAAGAAGAAGAAATAAAAGGCATCCAAATTGGAAAAGAGGAAGTAAAACTGTCCTTATTTGCAGATGACATGATATTATACATACAAAACCCTAGAGACTCCATCAAAAAGCTACTAGACTTAATACATGAATTTGGCAATGTAGCAGGATACAAAATTAACCCCAAGAAATCTGAGGCATTTCTATACTCCAATAGTGAACTTTCAGAAAGAGAGATTAGAAAAACAATCCCATTTACCATCGCACCAAAAAAATTAAGATACCTAGGAATAAACTTAACTAAAGAGATTAAAGACCTCTACTCAGAAAACTACAGGACGCTGAACAAAGAGATAGAGGAATACATAAACAGATGGAAGAACATACCATGTTCTTGGATTGGTAGAATCAACATCATTAAAATGTCCATACTACCCAAAGCAATCTATACATTCAACGCACTCCCCATTAAAATACCAATGGCCTTCTTCAAAGATCTAGAACGAACTCTCCAAAAATTCATCTGGAATAAAAAAAAGACCCCGAATAGCTGCAACGATCCTGAGAAAGAACAAAGTAGGCGGGATCTCAATGCCAGATATCAAGCTGTATTACAAAGCCACTGTTCTCAAAACTGCCTGGTACTGGCACAAGAACAGACATATAGATCAGTGGAATAGAATAGAGAGTCCAGAAATTAGCCCAAACCAATATGCTCAATTAATTTTTGACAAAGGAGGCACGAACATACAATGGAGCCAAGATAGTCTCTTCAATAAATGGTGTTGGGAAAATTGGACAGATATATGCAAGAAAATGAAACTAGACCACCAACTTACACCATACACAAGAATAAACTCAAAATGGATAAAGGACTTAAATGTACGACAGGAAACCATAAAAATTCTAGAAGAATACAAAGGCAACAAAATCTCAGACATATGCCAAAACAATTTCTTCACTGATACAGCTCCTAGGGCAGTTGAAACTAAAGAGAAACTGAACAAATGGGACTACATCAAAATAAAAAGCTTCTGCACAGCAAAAGAAACCATCAACAAAACAACAAGAAAACCCACCTCGTGGGAAAACATATTTGCCAACGTCATATCTGATAAGGGCTTAATCTCCAAAATTTATAGGGAACTCATACAACTTAACAAAAAGAAGATAAACAATCCAATCAAAAAATGGGCAAAGGATCTAAATAGACACCTTTCAAAAGAGGACATTCAGAAAGCCAAGAGACATATGAAAACATGCTCAAAGTCACTAATCATCCGAGAGATGCAAATCAAAACAACAATGAGGTACCATCTCACACCTGTCAGAATGGCCATCATCAACAAATCAACAAACGACAAGTGCTGGAGAGGATGTGGAGAAAAAGGAACACTTGTGCACTGCTGGTGGGAACGCAGACTGGTGCAGCCACTATGGAAGGCAGTATGGAGGTTCCTCAAAAAATTGGAAATGGAACTCCCATTTGACCCTGTGATCCCACTTCTAGGAATATATCCCAAGAAACCAGAAACACCAATCAGAAAGGATATATGCACCCAGATGTTCATAGCAGCACAATTCACCATAGCTAAGATCTGGAAACAGCCTAAGTGCCCATCAGTAGATGAATGGATTAGAAAACTGTGGTACATCTACACGATGGAATACTATGCTGCTGTTAAAAAGAAGGAACTCTTACCATTTGCAACAGCATGGATGGAACTGGAGAGCATTATGCTAAGTGAAACAAGCCAGTCAATGAAGGAAAAATACCACATGATCTCACTCTTTCGTGGATAATTAAGACCATTACAAACTTTCGAACAATAATAAATACAGTGGCAGAGCTGCCTCAGACTGATTGTCGAACTGCAGTGGGAAGGCCAGGGAGGGTTGGGGGACAGGAGGGAGGGGAGTAAGAGATCAACCGAAGGACTTGTATGCATCCATATAACCATAACTAATGGACATAAGACACTGGGGGGTAAGGGAGGGCAGGGGCTTGTCAAGGATGGGGGGGGGGAAAGGACACTTATGTAATACCCTTTGTAATACTTTTAGAGAAAAAAATAAATAAATAAAAATAAAAAAAATAAAAAAAATAAATGAGTGGTAAATATAATACCAGTAAATATATAATGAATTTGGGGGTTGAAGACATCTCTAGAGGTTGGAGTGAGCTATGAAATCTTTATAGAGCATAAAAGAACTAAATTTATCCTTAGAGGAAAAGTAGTTTTAAGAGTTATATGCGCCAAAACTGGTTTGGCTCAGTGGATAGAGCGTCGGCCTGCGGACTGAGGGGTCCCGGGTTCGATTCCGGTCAAGGGCATGTGCCTGGGTTGCGGGCACATCCCCAGTGGGAGGTGTGCAGGAGGCAGCTGATCGGTGTTTCTCTCCCATCGATGTTTCTGACTATCTCTCTCCCTTCCTCTCTGTAAAAACTCAATAAAATATATTTTTTTTAAAAAAAAGAGTTATATGTAACTGGTTTGATGAAAGTATAGAAATAGGAGAAATACAACTGTTTTTTTCAAAATGCATCTTCTAAATTTTAATATATGCCACTAATAACTTATTTCAATCAAGATAATAGTTCTATAAATATTAAAGTAAAAATCATCTGACAGTTACATATATATACATATTTAATAAAAGAAAGTCTGACAGTTTACTTGAACTCATTTTTCTCTTTTGGCTGGCCTCTTGGCTTTCATTTTTCGCTAAAGCAGTACTAGCCACACAAAGTCCACAGAATCATTACCATTGTTTATTGAGAAATGACCAAGTCTGAGTAGCTCTTAACATAGAAAGGACTTCAATATTTGTGAGATATGTAGAAATTCTTTACAGTTGATATTTGACTATTTTAATGTGTTGCTGATTCTTAAAATACTCTCTTTTCAAAGTAATGTTTTTATTTCATAGTGGTAAACCTGTTCTTTGTAATGTTAAACTTGAAAATCAAAGCTGAATGAATTCCTAATCTGATGTTTATTGTATATGAAAATTTTAAAAAATATATGTTTATTGATTTCAGAGAGGAAGAGAGAGGGAGAGAGAGATAGAAACATCAATGATGAGAGAGAATCATTGATCAGCTGCCTCCTGCACACCCCACTTTGGGGATTGAGCCCGAAACCTGGGAATGTGCCCCGACTGGGTATGGAACTGACACCTTCTGGTTCATAGGTCGACGCTCAACCACTGAGCCATGCTGGCCAGGCTTTGATGTTATTAAAATTTATCAACAAAGTTCTCAGGAAATAATCTGAAAAATGCATTGTCTTTTTGGCTTATTTTTTTAAGTTATTTTAATTATTAACTGATATATTTGATATTTTTCACATATTGAGTATTATCAGAAAAGAAAAAAATTAATGAATAATCTAGATATTTTGAGACCAACTATGTAATGTTTAGAAAAAAATCTGGGTAATTGACTAAATTATTCTGTTTGTTCAGAGGTTTTCTTTTGTGAAAGTCAAACACAAAACTATAAGGCATAAGTATATCTAGTCTGGGTCCTTTTGAAGGAAGTGTGTTAAATTGATATCTAAATTATTAAATATTTATTTATTTACAAATCATTATGTCTTAAGATAAAATAGCATGACATATGGTCAAAATGAACTGGTAGAACTAGTTCCATTTCCTCACAGCATGAAAAATTATCCAAATTTAACATTAATTTTGCAGTTCCTATTATACTGTCAATAAAAAAGCAAAATAAAAAGTCTTGAATTTTTAGTAAAAATTAATCTTGGTTGTATCTCACAATGACACTCACTTCTGTTTTTTCTTTGTTTTTGCTAAAATGCCACAAATGTCCAGACTCAAGTTTGCTTCTCAATTGGCCAGATGCTTTCACACTTCACAGCAATAATGTTTCCAAAGCTACAAATCCATTCTTGAATGAACTGTCTGCTTCTAACCCATTTTTGGATGATATAACTCAGCTAAGAAATAACCAGAAGAAAAATAATATTTCCATCTTGAAGGAAGATCCTTTTCTTTTTTTAAGAGAAATTGAAACTGGAAATTCTTTGGATTCCTCTGGTGATGAACTTGATGTGCATCAATTGTGTAGGCAGTCTTACTCAAGGAAATCAGTGAGATCTAAAAGTGTTTCAGAACTTTTGGACATATTAGATGACACAGCACATGCCCATCAGAATATACGTAACTCTGACCAGATCCTGGAACACGACTTAGAATGGCTTCAAAATGATCGAGAGGCTTATAAAATGGCTTGGTTAAGTCAACGCCAGCTGGCCCGCTCCTGCCTGGATTTGAATATCATTAATCAGAGTCCTGGATGGGCCCAAACACAAGTTGCGGAGACTGTGGTAGTTTGTAAATTCAACCACCAAGGAGGGTCAGTACAATTACCTGAATCAGATATCACTGTTCATGTGCCCCAAGGTCATATAGCTGTGGGTGAATTCCAAGAGGTATCGCTAAGGGTTTTTCTCGATCCTCCACAAATGCTTAATCATGATCTTTCATGCACTGTAAGCCCACTGTTGGAAATCACGTTAGGCAACCTTAACACAATGGAAGCCATTTTGCTGGAGATGAAAATCGGGGCTGAAGTGAGAAAGGATCCTTTCAGCCAAGTCATGACAGAAATGGTGTGTTTACACAGCCCGAATAAAGAAGGCCCTTTCACAGTGTTAAACAACTGCTACATTTATAAAGACACCATCCAAGTCAAGCTAATAGATTTGAGTCAGGTCATGTATCTAGTGGTTGCTGCACAAGCTAAAGCTACTCAGTCGCCAGCTGCCACCATCTGGGATTATATCCACAAAACCACCTCAATTGGAATTTATGGGCCCAAATATATCCATCCCAGTTTCACTACTGTTTTCACAGTTTGTGGACACAGCTATATGCCGGGAAAGCTTACAATCTCTGATATTAAGAAGGGTGGAAAAAACACCTCTCCGGTTGTGTTTCAGCTCTGGGGGAAGCATTCATTCTTACTGGACAAGCCACAAGATTTAAGTATTTCTGTTTTTTCATGTGATCCTGGTTTTGAAGTAAAGACAGAAGGAGAAAGGAAAGAACTTAAACAAAATCAGTTGCAAGCCAGTCAAGTATTTCATCAACAATTTTTATTTTCTTTAGTTGACTCCAGAAAAATGCACTTGTTTGTTTTCCAGGTTCAGTTGGGGCCTCCCAATGGTAGACCAGTGACACAGTTTTTTATCACTACACCTGATCCAGCCCCAAACCTAAAAAGACACTTAAATCTGCCAGGTAATTTGCAGAAAGAGAAGGAAATCAAGTCTGCTCCTTCATTACCAGCAGTGTATGTTAAATACCCTACATTTCAAGACAAAAAATTAAACTTTACCAAATATGGAGTGACTCTGAAGACAGTGCTAAGACAAAACAAGATTGACTACTTACTTGAATATATCAAAGGGGACACAATAGCTCTTCTTGGAGAAGGTAAGGTAAAAGCCATTGGGCAGTCCAGAGTGAAAGAATGGTATGTGGGAGTCCTGCGAGGTAAGATTGGACTTATACACTGCAAAAATGTCAAGGTGATTGCAAAAGAGCAAGTAATATCAATGTCAGATCGTGTCTTCACAACCAGGAACCTTCTTGAACAAATTGCCCTGCCCTTTAAAAAACTGACTTATATCTACTCAGTTATATTGACTTTGGTGTCAGAAAAAGTTTATGATTGGAAAGTTTTAGCTGATGTCCTGGGTTACTCACATCTGGCACTGGAAGGTTTTGAACGAACACATGCAGACAAAGAATCAGAAAAAGTTTCTTATGTTTTAAAGAAGTTAAAGGAAGATTGCCACAGAGACAAGAATACCAGAAAGTTTCTTTATGAGCTTGTTGTGGTGAGTATTGCTTGGTCACAGTAATTAATTTACCATAGAAAACTTTATTAACTTGGTGATATTTATAACCAAACATATGAGAGAAGGAGATAAAAAATTCTTAGCATTCTCAAATAATTTGAAGTCAATTTACAATATATATATATATAGCTTTTCCTGCAAGACCATATAATTAGTTTCTTAGATCCAGAAACTAGTCCCATAGGATCATCTTTTAAAGGAAGATTAAAGTTTCTGTTTGTGTTAGAGCATAATAGTTAAGAGATTCTTTTTCTCTCCAAAATATTTGAATAACTCTTAAAATATCAGAAATTCCAATTAGATGAATGAGAGCAAACTGAAACAAAACTAATTAACTTGGCCTTTGCTATAGGTCTGCTTTTTAGTGGTTTTTAAAAAACATATAATCAATGTCCTTTACTTTAGCAGTTTAATATTCTTCTTCTGTATGTGATTCATCATAATGCCAAAATAATATTGCTTATTCTCTTCTTAATCCTCATATTTTAGTAGAACTCACAGGATCATTTTTTTTCCTCATAATATTCAACCTAGTATAAGGCTCAGTGGAGAGTTATAAAGAAGATGATCAACTATTTTACCTTAAAAAGAAAATTTGGTATTTTATAAAAATAAAAAAAATCAAGAGCATATTTCTAAAAATTTCTAAAATGTGAATGTATAAATAATAATAAAAGCCTAATATGCTAAGTGTCTGGTCATCTGGTCATTTGTTCAACCAATCAAAGCATAATATGCTAATGATATGCTAAGGCTGCTCAACCATTGGCTATGACGTGCACTGACCACCAGGGGCAGACACTCCAACCCCTAGGGGTCCAGCCGACGGGACTAAACGAGACAGGCTGGACATGCCCTGGAGCCCTCCCATGGTCCCTCCCCGGCTGGCTAACCTCCCACATCCCTTTCTGGCCCCAATCGTGTACCAGTGGAGTCCCTTGGCCTGGCCTGTGCCCTCTAACAATCTGGGACCCCTCAGGGGATGTCGGAGAGGAGTTTATTCAATGACATTAACAATAATTTATGTAATAAAGAAATAGGAATATTTAAAATATTTCTTCTCTTTCAATTATTTTGATGATTCTACAGTAATACTGAAAGGGTTAAATTTTAAAAGCCCCCTATGCAGTTGAATGTATAGTTTTATGGTGATGTGCTGCAGTATCACTTAATCTGGGCCATTTAGAGTCATTGGCTGATCTACAAGGTCAAAGCTGCACATATATTTTGCAGTAGCTCATTATCTCTCATAGCTCATGTACTGCATGAAGATTTGAATTGAAAATTGCTTTGTTGAACTTAGTGGCAAAAAATGTAATATTGGCCAAATGGTCTGAAAGTTTAAACCTGACTGTGTTGATGTATGATCATGAGTAGCTTTGGTGACAAACTAGACAGTGCTGGTGGAGGGCTTATTCAAGGATGTAGTTGCTAAAAACTCCCAGGGTGTCCCGGGGAGGCTTCAGGATTTCCAAATGTAAGGGGCTTAGGTGTGGTTGTCTGACCAGAAGATGATGGAAAATATGGTATAGAGGCCACCTCTTGAAACTTAATTTGCAAATAAGTATACATTTTTCTTGGATTGTATCCTAATTTGGGGTAACTGGATTGGAGCTGATAAAAATTGTGGGTTCTAAACTCTTTAGTCATCTCTAGACATTGAGACTGACTGTCCTTATATACTTGAAACTTGATACTCTACAAAGTACTTGAGCATCTGATTCAACTTTCATAATGATTATAGGAAATTAGATGGGGTGTTATTAATGCTGTATTTATTTTTTAAATCATTAAATAGAGATACTTTTGAGATTTACCTAAAGTCCTGTACTATGTGGAGCTGGTCTTTAAACTCGGGTTTTGCATCCTAAGTGCAGATTTTTCCCCTTGAAACAAGAAACTGAGATAAGCATTGCTAATCCCACTCCTCAGTTTAGTAAAAGAACCTTAGGGGCCTGATGGCTCAGTACTACTTCTCCCTGTAGTTATAAATCCTCACTATAAATGTATGGACTATGGACTAGTATAAAGACCATGGGTAGTCCTTCTAATGGGAAAGAACCATCTGTGACCTTACTTGGTCATTCATTTTTACTTATTGTTTCATAATGATAGACAGTGTTTTTAAGTGCAATTAAATGATGAGGGGCCACCCAACATTTTTTTTTTTTTGCTTATTTGAACAAAAAAGAAATGTAGATAGATTTAATCCCATATTTTAAAAATATATTCAGGGCAAAAGAGAAACTCATGGACTTGTTTGAAATGTGTAATGATTGACAAGGCTTAGATGCCTAATTAAAGAAGAAAGAGTCTGATGATATTCCATTTTGCATTATAGAAGACTGAATGTTTTATCTTTAATACCTTGTGGTTTATATTAGGCACAATTACACTAGTGATTAAGGGAGAGGGATAATTTTTTTAAAGTTATTATTATCAATAGCTTTGTTCAAAGTTGTGGTAGTGTCTCATTTACATGCAATGGCAGAATTCTGTGAATTTTAAATCACATTTTGATGAAGAATAGAATGTTTATTGGCACCAATGTGCTCGCTCCTCAGAGAAATACTGCATCAATCCTCTGATAAGGAAAGGGATTATTTTTTGAAGAGTGAATTATCATTCCTGAATTGATCAATTATAGACCCTTAGAACCTTAGGATGTCCTTAGAAGTGTCTAGTTCAGTGATGGCGAACCTTTTGAGCTCAGTGTGTCAGCATTTTGAAAAACCCTAACTCAACTCTGGTGCCGTGTCACATATAGAAATTTTTTGATATTTGCAACCATAGTAAAACAAAGATTTATATTTTTGATATTTATTTTATATATTTAAATGCCATTTAACAAAGAAAAATCAACCAAAAAAATGAGTTCGCGTGTCACCTCTGACACGTGTGTCATAGGTTCGCCATCACTGGTCTAGTCCAACATCCTCCTTTTGCAGTTAAAGATATTAAGAAACATATTAGTTAAGTGGTTTACCCAAGGCCCTATATTTAGCCACTGAGTTGGTCCTAAATCTCCTTTAATTTTGGTCCAGCTGTGTCCTCTGTACTTTGCTGGTTGGATTTGCTTAAAAGTAAATCAACTTTTTAAAATTTAGGAAACTCAATATATGTGTGGTGAGAAATAGGATGCCAGTTTCTAGACTACGTAATGAAAAATTGAATTTCTAGGGAAAAGCCCACATTCGTTGCTTTTAATTGTGACATGTAATTCTTGCTGCAGGCCCTGCTGAAGATGGATTGCCAAGGGATAGTAGCGCATATCATCCAAGAGGCTGCGCTCCTGACTTCAGCTGTCAAGCTGGGAAAAGGCTGGAGGGAACTAGCTCAAAAGCTAGTACGATTCACAAAGCAGCAAGTGGAGGCATATGAAATTCCTCACCGAGGAAAAGCTGGAGCTGTTGCTGTGGAGGTAATATTTCTGTTTGTCTACTTCAATAGTGAAAAATTGCAGACCAAGTAAACCAAATGTAATCAATCCTGAACCACTTACATGGATAAATTGGGGTTCTGTTCTAGAGGACCCCTAACTGAAGTCACAGTCCCTATAATCATTGATATTTTCTGAAATATGCACATATCACTCTTTAAAGGCCTTTAAAATATGCATTGAGAGCCTGTAAAATATATTGATGCTTATCTTATTGGATTGCATATGAACATGGTCTTTAATCAAATGAATTGACCAAATTGGATAGCTAGTCAGTTATTAGGCAAGCCTAGAAGAATTTGAGGCAGAGAACACATAACTTTGAAGGGAGGAGATTAGACCCAGTCAGGGCAAGGGAAAATTACACAATAATAAGTATTTATCAACGTTAGGCAGAGACTTAGTAATTTGTGATAAATAGTATTTGGTGACAATAAGCATTAAGAGGGTGGATGGTAATGATAAACAAAGATCTCTAAGAGCTTCATTGTCTCTTTGACAATTTTGTGTATAATAGAAACTATAGACATCAAATATAGAATCACAGCACATAACACAAAGTAATATTTATCTTGGAAATATTAAATAAAATTTAATTTTTATTAATATTAAATGTATACTGTTAGGCATAAGTTAGATACATATTTGCTCTATTTAGTAAATAATTTGTGACAATTTTTATGACTTAAATAAAAATATTCCAGTGATGAGCACCTATAAAATGTTCTGTATTTTTCTCTCACATGAGTGTAAGCATTTTCAAGATATGTATTTCAGTTAAGGGAAGATTATCTCTCTTATTAGTGATGACTTGGTAAGAGGCAGAAGCTGTGTTCTCCACTTCCTTTTGGGGCATCGAGCTGGAAATTAATAGAGCTGGAGAAAATTTTCTTACTTTGAAGCAACTATGCCAGCTGGGTGTGCAGGACAAAACAACCTTTCCATGAAGGGACAAGAGTCAAATCAAGTCAGTTGAATCCCAGCATGTGCAGTGGAGGTCTCAGCAGGATGGCTTCTGGGAACCTAGGGCCTACCTCTCCCTTAAACAAGACCTTTCAGCCAAGAGTAGCTGGAGGCTGACATATTTCCTCCTCTTAGACTACATTTATCTCTGTACCCTAAGAAGTGCCTTACGACTTACAAATCACTTTTTACTGAATGAGCTAAAAGATGAGGAATTTATAGGAAACAAGAACAACAACATTTAGGGGGATATGCTGCTCTGATATTTCAGTTAACTGATGAGAAAGTTGTCTAATTGAGATGTCACTGCACACCTATTCTAACTGACAAATTCAGAACACTAATAACACCAAATGCTGTTGAGTATATGGAGCAACAGGAATCCTCATTCGTTGCTGGTGAGAATGCAAAATGGTACAGCCACTTTGGAAGGGACTTTGGCTGTTTCTTACAAATGAAACATACTCTTACCATATTTTCTATTTGTGCTCCTTGGTATTTACCCAAAGGCATTGAAAACATGTCTACACAAAAACCTGCACATGAATGTTTATAACAACTTTATTTATAATTACCAAAATTTAGCCCTAGCTGATTTGGCTCAGTGGATAGAGCAATTGGCCTGCAGACCAAAGGGTCTTGGGTTAGATTCTGGTAAGGGCATATACCTCGGTTGCTGGCTCCTTCCCAGCCCAGGCCCTGGTCGGGGCGGCACATGCAGGAGACAACCAATTGATGTGTTTCTCTCACATCGATATTTCTCTCTGTCTTTCCCTCTCTAAAAATCAATGGAAAAATACCTTTGGGTGAGGGTTAAATATATATATATGCATTTACCAAAATTTAGAAGCAACCAAGATCCCTTCAGTAGGTGAATGGATAAAATGAACTTGGAATATTATTAAGCACTAAAATGAAACAAGTTATCCATGAAAAGACATGGAGGAACCTTGAATGCATATTACTAAGCAAAATAATCCAACCTGAAAAGGCTACATGCTGTATGATTCCAAATATATGACATTCTAGAAAAGGCAAAACTATGAAGACAGTAAAAAGATCAGTGGTTGCCAGGGATTGGGAGGGAGGGATGAATAGGAAGAGCACATGATTTTTAGGGCAGTGATACTATAATGATGGATATATGTCACTATACAGTTGTCCAAACCCATAGAATGCACAATACCAAGAGTAAATCCTAATGTAAACTACGGACTTCGGGTGATTGTGCTGTATCATTGTAGATTCATCAATTGTAACAAATATACCACCTCTGGGGAGAGTTATTGATAATAGGGAGGCTATGCCTATGGGGGCAGGAAGTATATGGGAAATCTTTGCACCTTCCTCTCACTTTTTCTTTAAACCTAAAAGGTCTCTAAAAAATCTTTTTAAAAATTGTCTAATTGAAAGCAGGAATTTTTTTCTTAATAAGTCTCTGTTCTTAAAAAGGTTTTGTTGAAAGTTATTTATCAGAGTTATTTATTCTCTCGGCTTTGTTAAGCATCTGAATTCTCTCTAATTATGGTTGTTTATAGTTTGTCTTTCCCCAAATCTTGATGGAGGCCAAACAGCCTACTTTTCCATTATTTACATTTGCACAGCCCGAATCCCAAATAACTAAGTCTATGCCAAAGTTAATAAATTCTCAGAAGCAGAAAGGAAAGCCCCTAGGTGTCTTTTGAGGGACTAATGTTTAATTTATTGTGATTAATACTAACCATCATCATTCTGATCCAGGTTATTAAATTCTTAAAAATAATCCATAGTATATTGGCCTAAACCACCCCAAATAATCTGTGGGAATCTTTACCTGTTAGGCCACTTAAACTAAAGAGTAAATCTATGCTAATTTCCATCCCCTGGAAAAAACATGGCTGCATAATTTTTTCTCTCAGGAAGGAGATGATTCTTAAATATGATCAATTTACAAGTCAAGTAGTTGATTTGAAAACAGACTGATAGTAGTTCTGGGTAGGGGACTCAGAGGAAGGAAAGTGGAATTGGGCTGGGGAGATAATAAGGTCTCTTATTTCCTTTATCTCACCACTTCAGAGGGCACACATTCCGAAAATTTCCAATGCCTACAGTCCGGCTCTCTCACTCACTTTCCTTTCTCTTCAACTTCTCTTTTTCCCTTTGTTCTATTTTTATTGTATCTAACATTTATCTAGCACTTACTCTGTGCCAGGCACTGTTCTGGTCACATTTCAAAGATAAACTTGATCCTTTGAACAAAAACTTGTGGGTCGGCACTAATATTATCTAAAATGTAGGGAGGCTGCTACTTGCTTAAAAGCATGCGTAGTGAGAAACTTATGGAACCATGTTTAGAGAGCAGGCCTTTGACTTTGGGGTCCTTGTGCTTTACACTCTGCCCTCCCACTCCCAATCCAGGGTGGTGGCTGAATGACAGCTGGTAGATGTGGTTAGGATGGGGGCTTTAAGCATCTCATTTCACCTTTTTTCTTCTTTTTTCAAGTTATGATACTACTAAAATTTGCCTGAACATCTTCATCAAGCCTCAGGCCAATTAAAGAATGGAGATCATTAATAGTATGTCTGTTAGATTTTTGTTGAGTATTTTGGCCATTTCTTACTCTTTTATAAGATGGGGGGGAAAAGCCTCTCTCTGGGGACTTCTGAGAAGGTCACTTTTTAAATTAATCATCTCCCTAAATTAAATTTTAATAAATATTACTCAATTTTTCTAATGACATTGCAATTCCTACATAAAAACAGAACTATAAAACTTGAAATATGACTGTTAGACACTTATGCTATGCAAAGATGTTTAATTGTTGCCAAGGTTTTCCTATGAAAGTTAGTAAAAATTGGAGTTTTTCTCTGAAGATACTTAAATCTTCCATTTAAACAAAATAGGAATCAATAAAATATTAGAAAAATAGCACATTTTTAAAAACAGTTGGGTTTTCCAAGGGGCAGTGCTGGGGATTTCAAAGATAAGATATTCACAGGCCTAAATTAGGTGCTCTTCACTTAGCCCTCTGGGGATTATGACCATATCCTAGCAACGCTCTCCCATTGGCCCCCTGCCTAAGAATAGATTATGCTCTTTCCATCTTATTCAGTATGGACACTTATTCACCAAGGACACTAAAAGTTCACTTCCACCTTTAAGATACCTTTTACCAATGCTCGCCTCAACCACAGGCACCCATCAGTTGAGGCACCCATCAGTTGACCTGCCAGAGTGGGCCACCCTCCCTACGGAAGCCCAACACAGTCAATATTCTAATTATAATAGTTTTTTTCCTTCTCAGAAGCCACTCACCTATAGATTTAGAACTGGCAAGGTATGTTTATGTCTTTTTGTGGTCAACACTTAAGTAGGGAGGATCTAATTCTCTGTTTTATCTTCTAGCCGGAATCTGTCCTTCCTCATTTATGACTGGCTTCAGTAGTGTTCAGAACCCTTTATTCTAAGTCCAGATAAGACATGGGAGAGTAGGTCAACCTCAAATAGCTAATTTTATTAATTGTTTAATAATTTTAAAAAATTCTATATGGAATTCCTCCTGCTTGTTTAGTATTTTTTCCCTCTGTATATTTTCTCTTAGTATTTAATTCAACCATACTTAACACATCCCCAGGGACTTCCGTTCTCAGCATTGGAGCATTAGGAGCTAAAGAAAACACAACAATGAAAAATATGATTTTTCTCTCTAAAGCCAAATTTTATTTGGCCTGGGAATTGTGATAAACTGTTATATTTGAATTGTTTTATTTTAAAGAAGTATATGGTTAGATGCTTTAAAAAGTGAAACTAAGAATAAGAATGATAATAATTGTGCAATTTATTGTATATGAACTGAGTGTATGAACATTTTCTTTACAATATCATTTATTTCAACAAACTTTCTAAGGAAGACATTATACCATCTGCTTTTTATAGGAATGCAAACTAAGAGAATGAATTTGTGTAAGTTATTCAGAGTAACATAGGTCTTAAGTGACAGAATGAGGATTCAAACTCGGGTATTGTATGCACAGTCCTTCCCACTGTGCTCCACTGATAATCCCTTTCAGAATTAACTAAATGAAAAAGATCAAAGTTGGGAGGAACCATCAGGGAACATGGCCTAATCCTGAAGGATGGGAAGCAGTTGAATAATTGGAGAGGACTAGATGGGGACCTCAGTGACTTCTTGAGACCAATAAGGAGGATATTTGGCTAGAGGGTAGAGTTTATCCTAATAATTATTGGGATATGTGGTTAGATATATATTTTTTGGTGTTGGTGGAGGAAGGAGTCTCTAATGATTGCCACAGCATAGAGGTTAAGGTTTCTTGTCTGGATTCAAGTTGCAGCTCTACCATCTATTAGCTCTAGGACCTTGGGAAATTTACTTAACTTTTGTAGGACTCAACTTTTTTTAATTGAGGCAAATAATATTCTTTTACTCATCAGATGTTTGGAAAATTAAAAGATATAATATATGTGGCCCTGGCCAGGTAGCTCAGTTGGTTAGAGCTTCATGCTGACACACCAAGGTTGCAGGTTTGATCCCCGGTCAGGACACATACAAGAATCAACCAATAAATGCATAAATAAGGGAACAACAAATCAATGTTTTCTCTCTCTCTCTCTCTCTCTCTCTCTCACACACACACACACACACACACACACACTCTCTTCCTCTCTCTCCCTCCCTCATTACCTCTCTCTAAAATAAATAAATAAAATTTTAAAAAGATATATGTGAAATATTTGGGACAATGCTTTGCAGATTGTAATAACTAAATACATTATTATCTGTTATTTTGACTAAGAGGCAGAGGTGAGTTTGGCAACTGGGTGACGTTGAGTGATTTTGGAAAGAGAATGAGGAACTGAATGGTAATTTTTAGTAAAACGGCCGAGAGTAACAATAGAAAGAATGCAGGTAAGGGAAAAGTCAGCATGTCTTCTGAGAAACTGGCAGGATGGTTATACATGGAAACAAATGAGAAAAAGTCTTGGCTGGTCAGCTTTTTCTTACTGGCTTAACACCATTTCATTTTCCTTGGAAAATATCTCTTTGCAAAAGCTAAAAGGAATGTCTTTGGACTCGAATGGTTTTTTTGGCTCATGTGGCAACTCCCAGATTCTGCTTACAAAGACGTGGCATTGTCTGCATCTGTTGGAACTGGTTCAGTTCTAGCCGTGGCACTGAAATCTATAGTTTGCTGTTCTTCTCAGTAAGACATATATTTGCAGTTTCTTTAAAAAGGGAAAAGTATTATATGGAAATGTACCTACCAGTGTACATAACAATTCCCTAAATCTTTGTTGTTTGTACAAGAGATTTGGCATAGTGACATAATATTTAGATTACCATTGTCTAGTTTTTACAATACTTTACCTCTTGCTTCTAGTCTTTAATTCCAAAAGACTCCATTATTTGGAATGATGGAACAAAGAAAAAGGAGATCACAGTAAAATTAAGGGGGTTAAGCATTGTATTCCTATGATATTTTATTTAATTATACATTGAATGTCTCATTACCACTCTGAATATCAAATAGAAATAGTAATCACATTAGGTTAAATATTATGGAGAGATTTTAGAATGGATTTTGAAACACTAATACTTGATTTAGGTTTATTAAGGAACACAAACAATAATGAATTTCAGAAAACCAAAGTCCACCTAAGTATAAGACTCAGATCAGCGCTTATTGAAACTGCTTAAAATTGAGGTAGATTCATGGGAATACCTTAGTGAAATGGCCCTAGATTTATGGCTAGGTGACCTGGATTCCTTTTCTAGATGTTTGGCCATGACTTTGTTATTTAATGTCATTTCAAGTACAAACTCCAATTAGCATTAATCAAGCACCTAGTGTGTGCCAGGACCCTTGGACCTGTTTACTTTGTATACTTGGCAGTGCTTTTATGGCTTTGGGTACCCTTCCTCTCCACCCTCTATTTTACAGGAGGAGGAAATAAGGCTGTAGAGAAGTTTTGCAACTTATCCAAGATCCTAGAGCTAAGAAGTCAAGAGTCTAGATCAGCCGTGGGCAAACTATGGCCCTCGGGCCGGATCCGGCCCGTTTGAAATGAATAAAACTAAAAAAAAAAAAAGACCGTACCCTTTTATGTAATGATGTTTACTTTGAATTTATATTAGTTCACACAAACACTCCATCCATGCTTTTGTTCTGGCCCTCCGGTCCAGTTTAAGAACCCATTGTGGCCCTTGAGTCAAAAAGTTTGCCCACGGCTGGTCTAGATTCAAACCCACGATGTGGTTCTTTAAATCCGGAGCTCTTACCACTATCCAGGGTGGGGCAAAAGTAGGTTTACAGTTGTTTGTATGGAAAATAATGCAATAACTAATCCTATATAATAAAGAGCTAATATGCAAATGATTGTCATGCCCTCATGCCATCACACTGTGATGCTCTCACGCCGTCACAATCCATCACCAGGAGACTGCGTGTGCAGCAGGCACGCACAGGTGGGTGGGGACTTGATGCTGCATGCGTGACGTGGAGGCGGGTCCCGGCGGCTCTGCATGGTGAGGCCTGGGGGTCCCGCGGTTCCATGCAGCATGGAGGCAGGACCCCCGGCTCCGGCCTACCTCTTTGGGGCAATCCATTGAGGAGCCCTGGATTGGTGGGTGGGGCCTACCTCTTTGGGGCAATAGATCACAGGGCTCCCGCACTGTGAGAGGGCACAGGGCAGGCTGGGGGACCCCCCCCCCAAGTGCACGAATTTTGTGTACCAGGCCTCTAGTAAATAATAATACAAGAATAAACTGTGTTTCATGTACTCACAACTATAAACCTACTTTTTCCACACCCTGTATTTTCTTTCATTTACCTCCAAATTGAAAGATTGGATTAGAGAAGCCCAGTTTCTTTAAACTATGATGTTCAGAGTTTCTACCAATATATAGTTGTGGTGGAGGTTGAGGGTTGGATGACAAGGAAGCAGCCTGGAATCTTCCTAACTAGGAATTTGTGAGAATGGTTTGACCAGCAGGTTTTCTTATGATAGAAAACTATTTTGAGCAAATGTACTAACAAGGAATGGGTCTTCCATATTCCTCTGGCTCATTCTTAACCCCTGGCATTCCAAGTGGTTGGTTATTCCTAGAACAAACAAAGCTTGGTTGTCTTAGAGTCTTTTCCAAGAGAATCTTATGTCAAGTTTTACCCAAATATCATCTTCCTTCTGAGGAAATAGGGACCCTTAATATGTTTTCTTCTGAAGATAAAGGCGACTTCCTCTTCAACAACATTTATGAACTTACCAATTATAGGTGCTGGAAGGACTGCCTGGAAATTGTAAATGATAAATAATTACTAATAAGGCAAATTTACCTTAATATCTCTGCAACTAATTATATTAAAAATGGAACATTGCTTTTATAGTTTCACGAGGAAAGTAAGTGGATTATTAATCCTTTAATGTAGTAAAATGTAATTATCCAAAGGTAGTTAAAACTAATTGCTTTCTTTATGCTATTCATATTTTACAAGCTCAAAAAAGACATAGCTGCTATGCTCCAATCTGAATTGCTTTTATTCATGTTGCATTTCATTATCTAGACTATTATCTAAAATCTTACTGGCTTCTGGGAATAAGCACTCTAAATTTGGAAAACTTCATTTTTTAAATCTCTATCCACGTTTCTTTTCTTTTGTTATTCCATTTATCACTTTTTCATTGCCCCTTTACCTTTGTCTTTGTCCTCTCGTACCTAGAAGATAAACTAAAGCAACACATATTTCTCCCACACAAATGCTGGGACTTCAGAAAACTGCTCAGCTCTGATAGATTAAATGCTTATTGATGCTGCTGCCCTTTCCATACAGAGATCAAAGCACAGAGATGAGAAATTAACAACTCTGCATTTTGATCAGCCTTATGCTTCCCATTCAAAGATGAACCAGTAACACCATGAAGTTACCATTTAAAAAATCTAAGAGTAGAGGGGTAAGAATGATGCCTGAGGGCCCAATATTTGTGACAGAAGTGAGACGGCTCTGAGCGGAATTATTTTGTGGTTAAGAATAATTCTACTAAAGCAAACCCTCAGGAACATGCTTTCCTTTTGATTTGTCAAAGCATTAGTGCAGTTTCTAAATATTTTCCCTTAAATCATAACATTGAGCAAGAGCAGAACTATTTTAAAACCACTGAATAGATAGATGATAACATAAACCTGGAAGAGGTCCTGGCAGTCCACCACTCATTTCCAGCTTTTGTAGGACATAACTTAGGTTATCTTGGAAAGGATATTGTTTATTTTACTCATTTTATTCATTCAAACATTTCCAGAGAAAATTATTTCATTGCTCTTTAATTTACCACACAGTTTAGAATTCTTTGTGGCCTTGATTTGTATGTATTTTTTAACATAGCTTTATAAAGTCCATAGTTAATTAATATATTCAAGTTACCTCTTGTGTTTTTGCCTTTAATAATATATGTTTACTTGCTGCGTAAGAAAACTAAAATGACATAAGATAATAAGAAATGCCAAAAGAAAAAAAAAAAGTATTTAAGGGCTTGAGGTCTAATGTCATATATCTATATCATAAAGGACAACAATTGTTTATTGCATTGATGAAAGCTGGACTTTGTCAAGTGTTGTTAAGGCAATTCTCAATAAAGAAAGTTATTTTTACCATATCTGACAGACATTTGCTTATTAAAGGAAAACAGAGTTCCCCAAATTTAACATTTTTTATCAGTGTGTCAAGATACATAACTATAACATTTACTTTTGACCCAATTCCCATTCAATTTTTTCTTGATACTTGCCCCCTAATTACCTACCCCTGCTCCGTAATAATTTTAATATTTGCCTTTGGTTTTCTGCTTAAAAGGAATTTAACTCTTTTTTCTTGAGTGTTTTATATATGCTGTCACTTTAATTCTCAACAACCCAAAATTTTCCATCTAGCAAAGTTAGGGTTCAAAACAAACCTTCCTTTTTATTGTAGAATATTACTTTTTACATATTTTCCCTTTTAAAAACACTTTTATTTTTCACTGTTTCTCCTTCTAGCTTTGTCTCTCTTTAACTTTCAAATTCTAAATGTGACCCATTTGTTGTGTGCCTTTTAGTTCCTTGATGCCTACTCATTCCTGAGGTCTTCCCTACACCTCTCTCTTTAAAATGCCTTCTCCAAAGTTTCCAAAGACTAATTGCCCAAGTCCTGGCTTTTTTGTTTTCCTTCATGTTTCCACGTTACTTGATGTTAGGGTTAGCAGAGGAGGTAACAGAAAAGGGATGTCCTCAGTGAGTGGCATGTTGGTAGATGTTTAACAACCTACTTTTCAATTGTAGCTGTTGCCAATTTCCAAAGTGTAAATACTCTAACATGGATGATTTTACTCTCCAATATGTCACTGAACAGGGAGCTGGGAGGCTATGTGAACAGTGGGCTCTGGGGAGCTGGTGGGACCTGGCTTCAGCAAACCACTGCCAATCTTTTTTTGGAATGTTATTAGGCCTTGGCTTTTGCAATATGTAGCACCTTGTTTCATTTTCCATCGTTCTGGTTCCAGTTTCTCTCCATTTTTTGTTGTTTTTATTTCATACTGTGCCCCTAATTATAGACTTAATTGAGGGTTAAATTTTTCATCCTTTTATCCTCTTCCTTAGCATTCTCCTCTACTCATGCCTTTTATCATTACTTTATCATGAGTGATGCTATACCCTCCACTGCTCTCTGGAGGTCATCTCCACATTCAGTTTCTTATCAGATAGCCCCTCCTTTACTTCTTATCTTGACCTCACCCCAAAAGTACTCACATTCCTACTATATGCCAGACGCTTCATGAAGTGTCTTGGAAACAGGACTTGGAAGTTAGTACCCATATTTTATGGATTAAAATAACCAGATAATTTGTTCAATTTACTCACATTGACCCATTCAATAGGCAATGGAATGCAGATGTGAAGCCAGGTTTTGGTAGTATGACACCAACACCCATTTCTCTTTGTTTTATATCATAGAGGTCCTCAGTTAATGGAACTATCATTTCTATCTCACACTGAATTAAAATATGCAAGTAATCTTTGCATTTTCTTAGTTGTTATTATTTACCAAGTCCTGTTTTTTATACATTGGGCACTTGTTCAAGTACCCATCTCCCGTCTATGTTATAAACTTCTAAAAACAAGAGCCATACTACAGTAATAATTTTATCCCTTCATGTAACAAAATCACTTATATTGGTAGGTATTCAATAATTCTTAGTTTAAAAAGTGAAATAATTATATAATGAACGACAACGTATTTTGAATATTTCCATTATATCTGTGCTACAATAGTGCTTTTCTTCATCTGTGTTGCAAGCAACCAATGATATTATATATAGAAAATCAAATTGAGCACTGAAGAAATATTCAAGTCTAGTTTTCTGCAAAGAGGGAACAAATAGGATGCAAAATATGCTCATATTTTAGTACAGATCATGAAATTTACCATTTTCCTAGTGTTTTCAGCCCATTGCAATTGTATCCATTTCTAGGCCGCTTATGGCTTAGACTCTAGGGAATTTCCAATGAGTTTAGGGCAATATCCCTCCTTGCATTTCAGAGTCATTGAAGGGACCTCTGAAAAGTCTTTTTACACTTTCAGAAGTCTTAATTAGGGTCAGGATGAAGTAATCTATCCAAATTTTTCTAAATTGTAAGAGCTGGCCACACTGTCCTGCTATGAGTACAAATTGAATAATGAGTGAGGTTATCTTGCCCTCTGCCTGAGTAGATAGATGTCTCACTGGACTTCTGAATTAGCAGTTTCCAACTCCTGCATCACCTTGGTGTATTTCCTGTTCCCCGCAGCACTAGGGCTGCTTCCTGGTTAAGAATCCCTCAGGCTTGTCTATACAGAGCAATCCACATGCAGCAGCAAGACATGGGATGCAGCGCTTTCTCCCTGAGAAGTCAGTGGGGCCGTTTTGACTGTGAAGGTATTTTGAATCTGTAGAATAGTGAACAACCAGAAAATTACCTATTTGTGATTTCTTTTTAATTTTTAAAGATATTTATTGTTGAAAGTATTACATAGGTTCTCCTTTTCCTCTCATTAACCTCTTCCAGCCCGCTCCTGTCCTCCCCTTCTCCCCCCAGACCCTCATCACCCTATTGTCTGTGTCCACAGTTCTTAAGAGACATCAGTTTTCTGTGATACTCTGCTATCACCTTGGTACTGAAATGCTCTCAGTTGTTGTTTATTGTTAAATGTCCTCAAATACATCTTTTGTCAGACTCTGTCACTAGGGGACTTAGGTTAAAGTCTTAGATGCTTTTACATGTAAACACCATTATTTTAAACAATACATGACAAATTGAAAAATAATGTACCTGTTAGTTGAGCATCAGGGAAAATTAAGTGAATGCAACATAGAATACAGGTGTCAAAGCTTTTACAGAGGGTTACCAACTACAGAGTAACCTGCTGTCTTAGTGCTTCTTTGCATCTGAGCTGTAACAGACAAGACTGAGTCTAGCAAAAAGGCTCTATTAATGTGCCTCAACTTATCGTCCACTGCTGAGCTATTAGTGGTGGCCTGTACTTTTAGGAGGTTTGATTTCAGTGAGTGCTTAGAAAAATAGACAAGAGAACACCTCATTCACATTCTTTCAGAGTGGTAGGTTGGTTTGGGTAAAACTTATACAAAAATTTGGGAAGATTTCTGTTGCTGCATCATGACCATCTTGATATGATATAATTTTGATAATTGTCTTCCCTTCTCTACTTTGCAGAATCAAACTTTGTAAAGATATGGATGTTCATGACACCCAAGCAATGCCAGTGTGGACAAATAACTTCAAATGATCTTTTGAGCCTGATGAATGGCCTCTTGTATAGATTGATTTGAAACATAATGATACTCCTTATATAGGTCTTTCATTCTTTTAACTTACATAGTAGCATATATGGGGATATCAGAGGAGGGTGAACAATTATATCCCAAGGCCCTACTTCATTTGCTATTACTGTCAATGGGGGCCCTATTTTAAGAAGGCAACTCTGCATAATATTTAGCTCAGTCTGTGTTCCTGCATTTTGCAAGTGATAACATTACAAATGAATTAGTTTAGTGAGCCCAAATAAGTAGCAAGTAATAAAGTTTATTTTTCAAATATTCCAATTATAACTGCATGGTTCATTTTGTTGTTTTCCTAGAGAAAATTTATTTTAAGGTGTCTCTGTGTGTGTGAGTATTATACAATTTGTCTTATTTGGTCAGCCTTTGTCTCTATTCTCTCTCAGCCTGGTTGCCCTGGTTACCATTACATATTCTCCTGTGCATGAAGATCCTCTTTGACGTGCATTTATTTCTATGGAAACAATGATGTCATTGGTATGGGTGGGTAATGAGGGAAAGCATAATGAAGTGTTGAATATTGATCTTTCTTTTGGTCATAAAATGTATTATTAAATTACATTTTTAATTAGATAATTAGATTTTTGCTTTCCCTTTGACGTGGTCATGAAGCTACATTTTCCCTTGTTTATAGACTTGCTTGAATAAAATGACTTTAAGCATTGAACTACTGCACATCTCCTTCTTATGATATGTGGTCATAAACTCAACACAGGTACATATAACAGTAAAAGAATTATTATTTTAAGCTTAAAAGTGTCTCAGAGCGTGAAAAGATTATCTCAATAACATGTTATCATCACAATATTACACAAATAATTTTATATTCACATCAAGGCAAGGCGCAATGTATAGATGGTGGATCAAGAGGAAATAAGACCCTGCTTGTAGTCCTTGGTTTAGAGACGCAAGGCTATCATAGGAAACTGATAGTTATTAAAACATGTTTTCTATGACATTAAGTAAGTCCATGTATAATTACTATTTCATTTTCTTTTAAGTCCCAGGAGGCTTTTAAACCCTTTTTAGGCATCTGTTTCACACCCTGTTTTCCTTACACTCTACTCCAGTCTATTTTTTTTCTTTATAGATGATGTGGAAACCTGCTTATGATTTTCTCTATACTTGGGGTGCTCACTATGGAAATAGCTACAGAGATGTGTTACAAGACCTGCAATCTGCTTTGGACAGAATGAAAAACCCTGTGACCAAACAATGGCGAGACTTAACCGGAGCTTTACTACTAGTACATTCTTTAGAGGTTTTGAGAGCAACTTCATTCTCCACTTCCGAAGAAGTATAGAAATGAAGGGTATGTCCTGTGGAGGAGGGAGAATAACAGGGGAAAATGTGTGTGTGTGTGTGTGTGTGTGTGTGTGTGTGTGTGTGTGTGTGAAAGAGAAAGTCCTCAGAAAAATAGTGCTTCTATTTTTCCCGTTTGAAAATATATTTCCCATGTGAAAGCACAGCAGAACACAAAATCTAAAATGGGTTTTTATAACCAGACATGAATTTTTGTATCTATTTCAGATGCAAACATTGGGCTGCTTTGTTGTTGAGAAAGGAAAGAAAAACCCTCTCTCCCTTTCAAAGTTACTTTTAATTTCTTGAAGTTAAAACAAATGACTATTAGCATAATCACATTACCCAATACCCAGATAAACTAGAAGCCCTCAATGTGAACCATGCCATTTTACCAGAAGGCAGACAGGAAGAGAGCAGAAGCAAACACACACTTTGTGCAGAGGGCTGCAGGCTTCCTATATCTGATCTCTTATTTCTCAGTGGAGTTTGCCAGCATTATTCCCATTTTCCATATGAAGAAACTAAGAACTGGATAGGATGCTCAGGGTTAAAAGCTAGTGTGAAGTAGGTTTTCTCTTTGAAAAACCTGGTTTTGTTTTTTTAAAATCTAGAATATAATAGTAAATGCATATTAAAACTTTCAGGGAAATGGTAGCCATTTCATTCTAATTGAAGCTCATTGCTCTTGTTTACCATCTCTTGACAGACTGCCAAAGGGGATGTGTGAGTTATCAGAAATCTGTTGCCTGCAAACATGGACACGAGTTTCCACCACCTTCCTCCAGCATCTTGGGACCAGCTAATCCTTGACCTTTATTCAGGATCCTAATGTAGAATAGTTCATTAAGTCTCAGGGATTTTTAATAACAGGGGTTATTTTTAAAAATAAAACCTTCCTTTATCACTGTTGAATGTAATAGTCTTAACCACCCAAAACACTGATACCTGTGTGTGTGCATGCTCACATGCTCATGCAGACACATGTGTGTGTTTGTGTACCAGAGTGTTTTATAAAGATTATATAGGAAACTGGGCCAGTATAAAGGCGAACTACTGGCAGAGAGTTCAGAAAGAAATGGTCTGTGCTTACTCATGGGTTCAACTCTCTGGTCACCTGCCAGTATTTATATATTTTGGATGCTCATTCATTTATTGTCATTCAGTTGGCAGATGGAGTGAGTGTTCCTTTTTTGTGGTAGGCACATGCATTCTTGAGGTTAATAATGGGAAAATAAAACCAGCATGACCTCTGACATCAGGATTGCCAAGTGATGGATACAGATAATAATAAAAAATAATTATGCAGTTAAATGTAAATGGCATCTGGAATAATAGCTGCAATGGAGAGTCTAGGATGCCAGAAGATATACTAGTAGATAGGAGGCCATCATCTGAATCAGGGGGGTCAAGTGAGTTTTCGCTGGGAAAGGCATGATGAGCCCGAAGGAGGAGGAGGCCTTGCTTCCAGTCTGGGATGGTGGAAGAGGGAGTCCCTCAGACCACTGAAGCCCTCTGGAGGGAGGGAGTGCAGGCGAGGCAGGCAATGCCTGAAAGGGTGAAGGAGTGAAGGAAAGAAAGACACACCTTCAGAGGTAATGTGGACAAGCTGAATAAGGATTTTGTTTGAGATCCTGAATAAAACATGTCCATTTGGCTGAAAAGTGAAAGCAGAATCTTTTCAGAGCTTTTAATACATCCACCCTGGGGCATTTGGTATGCTGGCAAAGGTAACTTGAATTAGGGTTTCAGAACAATCTCTACGGCTTTCTATATTTATATTTGATGATAACAGTACAAAGCCTGACCAAGGAGTTACATACACACATTCAAGGATGGAATTTATTTTAGTTGAAACTAAATTCTGGGAGAGGGAAAAAACGACTTGGAAGTTCAGGACACAATCATTGAGTGGTAATTTTGCTTTCTTTAGAACATTCTTGGAATCTTATTAACATGTCAGCAAATCAGAGAATTTCGGGAAGGAATTAATAACTGGGTTTCTCCAGGCTCCAGGGTCTGAGAAGACAGAGATTTTGTTAGCTGGTTGGGGAAGTAAGATGAAATAAGTCACTTCAGGTTTACATAGCATCATGTGTTGTGATTGTGTCTGGGAAGTTTAAGAAGAGTTTAAAAAATGAAAAACACAATCTTTGTAACTTAAGGATGAAGTGATGGTTTCAATATTAATAGACACAAAGATATTTTATAATCTTGTAATAAATTCTCTCAAATTTTAAACCATGTCCAAACTTTCTGTTCTTATAAATATATTCTAATATTTTATAAATCATTTCTAGTTTTCTTTCCATAATGGATTTCCATTATCAGAAAAGATTAGCTCAGTAATCATGAATTGCCTTTAATATTTGGCAGCAAATCAAGGGAATTAATAAAGCACTTAAATCCCATCCTTGATAACATTAAAAGCATCAAAAACGATTATTCTAAAATTTCTTCAACAATTTTGGAAGCATAGATAGTTCTTTTGTTTCCTCAGGCTTTTCCTCTAATGATGCCTCAGGATGAGATTTTAGTTCAGTGCTCAGCTTGCAACATAACAAATTTTCTGTGTACGCCGCAATCCTCTACTTCCATCTGTTAAAGCCCTAATATGAAGGCCAATTAAGGAGGTGCCTGCCACAGTGGCTCATTAACTGCTCATATCGATAACGGATACAACACATTTTTGTAGAAAATACCATATGAAGTTTTGAACTAGGGGATGACTAGTTTCCTGGAAGGAGCAGAATGAACTACATTAATGGGTGGTGTTGATCTAAAAAAAGTTGCCGCTAGTAAACAGCTTTGACTATGTGATATGAAAATGCAATAGAGAAAGTACACTCAAAATCGTATAATACTGTAATTGGAAAATTCAAAACTTGAATTTTTATTCTGTGCTCATGTAAATTATATTTTCTGTAATTTTTGTAATGCCTAAGGAATATTTGAAGCAATTCGAAGGACAAGGAGAATAATGAAAAATTATGTTGCTGGAGGCTTTTCTAATGAAAATTGATCTTGTTTCTTCTTATACATAGAAATTCTTCCCTGCTGTCCCATATGGAGTGTTTTCTCATGTGCTGCTGTAGAGCTTAGCGAGTGAAGTTCCAAGATCATATGTTGGCATTACACCAGGTGGGCTTACTCCAAAGACATTCATCAGAATAAAATAACCACCTGGAGAGTTTGTTGGCACTGACTGCTGGGCCCCACCCTCAGAATTCTGATGGGGCAGGTCCAGGTGCCCGAGGATGGTGATGCAGATGCCTCTGGTCCAGGGACCCCAGTCAAGAACCACTGCATTAATTTCCTCCATTTCTATAGGAAGAAGAGAATCTTTATTAAACTTGAAAAACATGCTTTTAGATAAACAAATTTTTGTCATCCCACCAGAGAAATAGTTTTTAAGCTGTAAAAATACACACCTAAATCCCATTATATAATAGCTTAATTTATTTATATAAGCTGAACTTTTTATAAATGAATTATTAAGAGCCTGAAAATATTCATTTTGATTGTAAAACTAATTAAAATAATTAAGATCTGCCTATTTGAAATGCAAAGATATTAGAATAAAATAGATTAAGAATTTGAGACATTTATCAGTGTATTAAGATGATTTTGCAAATATATTCAATGATTTTGTTTCTATAAAATATTTTTGGAGAAAGTCTTCTTTTCAGTGGTTTGTCATTTGTTAAATTTCATGTTGAATTAATTTTCCCTCATTGAAAAATATATTTAACTAATGTGATCAGATTAATTATGCCTTACTTTCATTGTAGAATTACAAAGGATTACAGGCACTTGCTAAAAAGACAGTCAGATATTCTCTCTCCAATGAATAGTTCTACTTTTAAAAGGATAGTGACTCTGAGGAGGGGTGATGAGCTGAATAACCTCACTTTGACCTTAATGTATTATATCTCATTTTCCTTCTATAGTTCTCTTTTTGGTTATTCTTCTGGGGGTGAGTAGGAGGATCTATGGCTTCTTCCTTTCTGTTCTGAGACATTTGAGACTACAAGGAAGCAGATTTTAATTGTTTCTAATATTTAAGTTCAGACTTGTACCTTTGGAATGTACTGAGACATTTAATATATTCATATAAATATATGACTAGTAGTTGAAAATCAAAATTTAGTCACGATGAAGTTACTAGTTTTACTTATACTGATTCTACCAAATTCAGTGTTATAAGGAGTATCTGAGATTGGCAAGTTCCATGTAATGTTGACTATGCATGTTAAGTTTAATGATATGCAATTAGTTACTACACTTTGTCATAGTCAGAAAATCCATTCTGTTGGATTTTACTCCCAGAAAATACGATTCAGTGCTCACCCAGGCCTCTTACTTCATGGTGGAATGTGAGGAAAGTGTGAGGGGAGAGATAGCAGAGAACTTGATTGTGGTCTAATGGTCTAATGAAAGAAAACTATCCAGAGACGATGGGAACATTGTCTTCCTCTCTTTGTGCTGATCTTCTTAAAAATGGAATATATATTTTATTCTTTCTCCTTAACTAATCAATAATAAGATACAAAATAACTGTTGCTTTGTTTTCTCCAGGATTGATTTAATGCAACTTAAGGCTGCTCTTTAAAACTACGAAGAAACTTCAGTTAGAGCAACCTCAGCAACCCTGTGCTGAGACTCACTGAGCAGTCCTCCGGAGCTGGTGTCAGAGAACCCATTTCAAATCAGCTTAAGCACAAAGAATGTATTGTCCCTCCCAACTGAAAACTCCAGGGGTAGTTTCAGGAATTCCAGGACTTGTAGGTGTAATCAAATTGCTTGTCTGGGTTTCCCCCTCCCCCCTTCTCTGCCTTTAATTACATGTTTCACCCTCAGGCCCGGAAAAGCAGCGCAGCAGTTCTGTGCTCTCTTTATGGGGCAGGAGCAGCGGCAGCTCAGCTTCACCTCTCCCGCTGTTCCAGGCTCAGGTGTCAGGGCTTTGTAATGTGTCACCTTGGCCAGACTAAACGATGTTTCCCAGAGTTCTGTTCTCTCCACTGCATATTCTGGTTAGAGTTTGCCTCAAGAGAAATCCTTGGAAGATCTGGATGGTCACAGTGGAACAGTAGCCATTGTGACTCCTGGAAGGTAGAGGTGGGTCAGCTTGTCAGTGGGGGAGGCAGCTGCCTGCCTGCAGGCCCAGTTTCCCTAGGTTCTCCGCCTTTCCCTTTCCCAAATCCTGGCCATGTGTGGGTGTGAGTCTGCAGCAGAGCACCACTTCTGTGGGTTATCCACAGCAGCTGGGTTGCAGGCTTGGAGCCTGGGAGGGACCAACATGAGTGTCAGTGGCTGACAAATGCAGATTCTAGTTGTCCCTGCTCTTCCCAAGCCCACGCCCATTTTTCCTTCACTCAAGCAGACCTATAACTTCCGGCTCAGTGCCAGAAACAAAAGAAAAAACCAGGTAATGTGTCTGGTCAAATCATTGTGATAAATCCTATTGTACATCATTGCCAGAGACTCAGCTTTTCCGAATGAACCCTGATTGATAGGTAGGGCAAGAGACTATTTCCTTATAACTCAAAAAAAAAAAGAGTCCCTATGATTGGACCATTTAGGCTTTGTGTTCATCCCTCAGCCAATCACTGAGGGCTGTAATCAGTGGCCCTCTGATTGGTCAGATCTGGGTCACATGCTCTTTCCTTCTGACCCTGTCCAGACCACCAGGTCTAATCAAGATCTGTTCCTGGAAATGGGAAGAGATGGATACTGGGGAGACCAACAGCAATTTTCCACTAAAAATGTGAGTGAGTTTAAACTCAACAGTATTTTCTGTGTTAGGAAACCTTTATGCTTCACGTGTAATTCAAGAAACTAGTCATATGAGTCCTTATGAGAGTGGGCAATGGGCCAGCTTCTACACTTCTGCAATAAATCAAACACTAACTAAATGGAACTTGACCAGCAGTATCTGCATACTATAAACCATTAATAAGTTGCTGATGACATGACAGAGCCATTTAAAACCCTGTCAAGACTATGGGTTCACCTGGCCCAGAAGACCCAGGGACAGATATCCTTAATTGCACACTCGCAAGCAGGACCCATAACCTGGTAGATGCACCTCACCTGCTGCCCAAAGAAATTGGGAGAGAGGGATAGAGGAGGCGGCTCCCGATGAGAAAATTGTAGTTAAGATCGCAGGGCATGACCAGCCAGTGAAAAACAGCAGGGAAAACTTCTTTGAACATTCTCTGAATGGAATTACAAAAGCAGGTATTTCTGTCCTTCTCAGCCACCTGATTTTTCATTGCAGACCTTTACCTCCCCTTTTGAATCTGTAATAACTTCTAAATACTGTCCAAGGAGGAAGGGGCACGGCAATATGAGCTAAAGGAATTTGATGATTCTTAAGACAGTGAAAAATGGGGCAAAATGAAAGGGACATACAAAGATGGCGTGCGTTTTCTTTCTTAAAACAATGTTTCTGTTTAATGTTCATTTGGTTTTATTCACAATTTACTCCGTGTGGAGGAATGCTCTTCAGGAGGGACTATTATGTTTTTCAGGGTTGAGTGGAATGCTGTGGGTTGTGACAAATAAAAGATTAGTGATCAAGGTTATTCATGAGAAGAGGAGGGAAGAACACTTGATGTTACACTCCTAAAGCTGTTTTCAACGCTCTCATGGATAGTTTAAACAAAAAAAATTTGAAGTCCTCCTTTCACTCTCTTAGAGAACCTTTCTATTCCCCCCATTTGATTGCCAAGAAGATTACTGTGTGCTTAGGGATACGAGTCCAAGTTCAGATGTGAGAGCTGCAAACCAACTGTGAGAAATTAAGCCACCTGTTCTGGCCTGCTGCCTTGAGCAAGGTTCCCAGTCTGTCCTTAATGAGAGCGCTGTAAACCCCTGAGTATGTTGTGTTTATCTACTAGAAAAGGTGTATTGATTTGCCAGGGCTGCCACAACACAATACCACAGACTGGATGGCTTACACAACAGAGACTTATTTTCTTCAAGGCCAAGAGCAAAGTTGTGTCAAGGTTGGTTTCTCCTGAGGGCATGAGGGGAGGGTGTGTTCCAGGCCTCTCGGCTTGCGATGGTTATCTTCTCCCTGTGTCTTCACGTGTTTTTTACCTCCTGCCTGAGTCTGTCCCAATCTTCTCTTCTTTAAGGACACCAGTCATGAATAAGACCCACCCTAGTGACCTCATTTTAACTTAATTACCTCTTGAAAGTTGCTGTCTCCAAATACAGTCATATTCCTAGCTACTGGAGGTTAGTATTAAAACACATGATAATTCAGCCCATAAGACAAATGATTTGGTCAATTTTTGTTGCTTTTTATTTACTGAAATGTACTACTTTGTTCAAATGACTTTTGAACAAGCCTGCAAAGAGCTTTTTTGAGTTTCCTTCTCTAGCACAGGCAACTAACTCATAGATGCCAGAGAAGTGGTAGGTGTTTCAGACCCACGGAATGAGCAGAATTGCAGACAGCTGGAACTCTCTCACTACATCAGTGGTTCTCAACCTTGGCTACACATTAGAATCACCTGGGAATCTTTTTAAAATCCTGATTTCTGGGCCTCATCCTCCTAAAATTCTGTTTCTTTGTTATGGGGTGTGGCCACAACATTAGTAACAAAGAAACAGAATTTCCGGAGGATGAGGCCCAGAAATCAGGATTTTAAAAAGATTCCCGGGTGATTCTAATGTGCAGCCACAGTTGAGAACCACTGCACTACATTGTCCTCTGGCCTCAGGCAAGATATATCATTAAACTCTGCTTATTAGAACTAATGAAAACTACTGGTGTAGATAATATGCACTGGTAGATAATTTCCTCTGGGTCTTCTTTGTTGTCACTATGGGATCTCAGTGCTGCGAATAAAGAATGCTCTTTCTACAGGTGGGAAACTATGAAGACAGTCTAAGAACAGACTAGGTGTCCTGGATAGGGATTATGACACGAACCTGGACCCCTTTATAAATTTGTTTATATTTTATTGACCGCTGAAATGCCTGGGATTATCATCTGTTACTGAGACAACCAAAACAATGGAAGGCCTAGATCACGCAGATCACACTGAGCAAATCTAGGAATTGTGTCTTAGGGGGTCGGCGGGGGGTTGGGAGGGTCACAGAGAAAGGCAGGATTTGTTTGACTCTGAGTGAGGCAAGCAGATTATTCAGAACAAAGATGTGAGAAAAGAGGCAGCAAAACCTGTGACTGGGAACTGCGATTTGAGAGAGAAGGCTAAAAAGTCTTCCCCAGTGGTCATATTTTAGGTTCTTCAGTGCAAGTAGGGTAAGCAACCTTTCCCAATTTACTGGGACAGAGGGATTTCCTGAGACTTGAAAGCCACTGTTAAAAATAAAACTAAGAAGGAGAACACTTTAAATCATTATCATGCTTTTTGCACTGTCGCTCAAAAGGGATTTGGGATATTTTTATAGGTGGAGGGAGTTATGGAAACTATCATAACAAGAATGTGTCACTGATTTGAAGACCGACTATTTTGAGGAAAGGGCAAAAACTTAAATATAAGGTGCAAAAGTTGATAGGGAGATATACTAAGAACAAACCCTGCTAATTAACATTTTGGCAGAGGACCAGACCTGATAAAGCTCACACCACTCTGATGTGGATAATCTTTGCAAGGACATCTGTAAGTTACTCGGTTACCAATTTTCCTGATTACAAAACACTGAATTATTAGCTTAATTCAAATATATATATTAGAGGCCTGGTGCACGAAATTCGTGCACAGGGGGTGGGGGGGGCGTCCCTCAGCCCGACCTGTACCCACTCCAGTCTGGGAGCCCTCAGGGGATGTCCTGCTGATGGCTTAGGCCCGCTCCCCTGGTTCTCTGCTGTCTGTGGGGACCGCTCTGCTGGGTCACCGCAGTGATGGCCAAGCAGGCCCTGCTCTCAGTGGCCACCCCCTGGTACTGGAGGACTCCAGCGGGCTGAGAGGACTGGGCACCACCATCTTGTAGCTATGGGTGCTGCCATCTTTGTATCAGAGTGACGGTTAGTTTGCATATTACTCTTTTATTATATAGGAGATATATATATATATGTATATATATATATATCTCCTATATAATAAATGCCTAATATGCTAAGTGTTCAAATGTTCATTCAACCAATCAAAGCATAATATGCTAATGATATGCTAAGGCCACTCAACCATTCGCTATGACATGCACTGACCACCAGGGGGCAGACGCTCCAACTGGTAGGTTAGCTTGCTGCTGGGGTCCAACCAATTGGGACTAAGTGAGATGCGCCGGACATGCCCTGGAGCCCTCCCTCGGTCCCTCCCCACTGGCCAACCTCCTGCATCCCTCCCTGATCCTGATTGTGCATCTGTGGGTCCCTTGGCCTGGCTTGTGCTCTCTCGCAATCCAGGCTGAAGGATCCGCCCCCCCCCCCATGGGTGCACGAATTTCGTGCACCAGGCCTCTAGTATATACATATATATTTATACACACACACATGTACACATACTTACAGTTTTGCAATTTTACTGGCCAGTCTATGGAAAAAGTACTTGACAAACATTATTTCGATTTACAAAGACCAGTGTTAGGCATACCGTATTCATCTGCACATTATATTTAAAATATGGAGAAGATGTAAAAAACTTTTCAGTGTTTACAATTTTTGTAAAGCGTCTTTTGAAATCCTTCTCCATTAATTTGCATTTAAGGAACATTAAATTATGCCAAGTCAAGTACCATGTATGTGAGCAATGATCCAAATATATTTGAATGGAAATTCATTGTTTTAATTATGACAATCCAGTCAATGTTAATCTCCTCCTCCACCCCTTTCCCTTTCTCCTCACCATTTGCCTTATCCTCCTCTTTTTTTTCTCATTGGCAACAAGAATAGAAGTAGACCTATTAGTCTTAGAACTATATGCAAAGTAACTACTTCTGAGAAAACAGTGTTCATTGTCTATCTGTGTCTAAAGCACTATGCACAGCATGAGATGTAAACAAAGAAAATCCATTCTTCATTTTCTATCCAGTGGAGGAGCTGGGCATGCAAATAATTACAGAGAAGGCAGAAAAAAATAATTGGTCAAAAGTTCAATTTATATGTAGAAAGGCCTTGAGTGAATGCTCACTATCTTAAAGGATTTACAAAACATTAAACATGAAAAATAACACAAGCTGTTGTCATCATTACTGCAATTCATTCCTGTTGCTTCCCCCGTGGTTTTGTGGCATAACAACAGACATGCTTGTGTTAACCATAAGTTCTTATTTTTTTTCTGTTTATACTTAGCTAGCTTTAAAGCTCATTTGACAGTTAATTTCAACTGTGCACATAGTAAAAACAGAGGACTTGAAGACTTTTCTTCTCTCTGGACTACAGACTTCTTAAATTCCATTTTTCTGTGCACTGGGAATGCAGAGTAAGCATCATCGACCAGCTTGCCTGCTTTCTCAGCCCTATTTGTATATTGATAGCTTCTGTATTATTTAGGAGCAAAAAAAAACACCTTCAAATGGAAAGTTTCAAAAATTGCACACAAGATTTCTTATTAAATATTACAGTGACAACTGCATTAATGCACTCCTTGATTTTGGGGGGCAAAGGGCACTTGGAACACAACATTTAAAGCTCTGAGTAAATTCAGGGATCTATCAGTAATTCCTGACTTGACAGAATTAACTCAAGTTTACGGGCAAGGCTCTTACATTAATAAAGGAGATTGTATTTCAAAACATTCCACTGCTTAAAAAAGTCTTAGACAAACTACAACCCTGTCTAAACAGAATTATTTCAAGTAGAAATAATTCTGTGTGACTAAGTACTTTGTACAGGAAAAGACCTTGAGAGAGGCCCAGTTATAATTAACTGTGAAGAAGTGGTTTGACAGTTGTTCCTGTCTTTCGAAAAGAAACGGTAAACATTTTGGGATATAAAAAAAATAAATATTTTCTGGATATTGGATAAGGTAATTGGAAAGAATCCCTAGAGCAAAGGGGTTGATATATCTCCCTAAAACACTCTAATGAATAAAAGTGTAGACTGTCAAAGCCATCTGTAAAAGGATTATCTAAAATTATCTATAATAATAAAAGCGAAATATGCTAATTAGACGGGACAGCTGAATGACCTTCCGGATGTCCTTCTGGATGACCTTCTGGATGAAGTGAGGGCTGAGGCAAGCTGCCGCAGCTGCGAGGGCCAACCCCCTTGCATGAATTTCGTGTATCGGGCCTCTAGTATATTATATAGGACTAGAGACCCGGTGCACAAAAATTTATGCACTGGCGGGGGGTATCCCTCAGCCCCACTTGTGCCCTCTCACAGTTTGGGACCCCTCGGGAGATAACGACCTGCTGGCTTAGGCCTGCTCCCGGGTGGCAGAGGGCAGGCCCAATCCCTAGGTGCCTGCCCCGCAGCCCCTGGTCGGGCTCAGAGCAGGGCTGATTGGGGAGTTGGGGCGCTGCCCCCTGTCATGCACAGAGCAAGGCAGATCAGGAGGTTGCGATGCCACGCTCAGGGTAGGGCCGATTGGGGGGTTGGGGCGCTGCCCCCTGTCACACACAGAGCAGGCCCGATCGGGGTTGGGGAACTCCCCCCCTGTCACCCACAGAGCAGGCCCGATCAGGGGGGTTGGGGCGCTGCCCCCTGTCATGCACAGAGCAGAGCAGATCAGGAGGTTGCGATGCCACCCTGTCACCCACAGAGCAGGGCCGATCAGGGGGTTGGGGAGCTCCCTCCTGTCATGCACAGAGCAGAGCGGATCAGGAGGTTGCGATGCCACCCTAAGTCACGCTCAAGGTAGGGCCGATTGGGGGGTTGGGGCGCTGACCCCTGTCACACTCAAGGCAGGGTCGATGGGGAGGTTGCGCCACCACCCCCTGTCACACACAGCAGGGCGGATCAGGGGGTTGGGGCGCCGCCCCCTGTCACCCACAGAGCAGGGCCAATCAGGGGGTTGGGGCACTGCACCCTGTCACACACAGAGCAGGGCCGATCAGGGGGGTGGGGAGCTCCCCCCTATCAGGCACAGAGCAGGGCCGATCAGGGGGTTGGGCACCTTCCCCTGTCACGAACAGAGCAGGGCGGATAGGGAGGTTGTGGCCCCGCCCCCTGACACACACAGAGCTGCAGGGCGATCAGTGGGGTTGGGCGCTGCCCCCTGTCACGCTGCTCCAGGGGCCAGGAGGCCTCGCAGCTCCACTGATCCCAGTGCTGGGAGGCCTCTCGGCTCCGCTGATCCCGGTGCTGGGAGGCGTATTACCCTTTTACTATATAGGATAGAGGCCTGGGGCACAGGTGGGGGCCGGATGGTTTGCCCTGAAGGGTGTCCTGGATCAGGGTGGGGGTCCCGCTTGGGTGCCTGGCCAGTCTAGGTGAGGAGATGATGGCTGTTTGAAGCTGGTCACACCCCCTTCAGGGTGGGGGTCCCCACTGGGGTGCCTGGCCAGCCTGGTGAGGGGCTGAGGGCCGTTTTCAGGCTGGCGGGTGACTGAAGCTCCCAACCTCTCCTTTTTTTCTTTTTTTTTTATTCTGGGATTTATTTACCTTCTATGGCTGTCACTGGAGCTGAGAGCCGGCTTTAGCTTTGAGGCTCGGCTCCAGCTCTGAGACCTCGGCTGCTGAAAGCAGGTTTCTGGGCTTTGTTTACCTTCTGTATTTGAAACTTTGTTGCGACTCCAGCTCTGAGATCCCAGCTGACTGAAAGCAGGTTTCTGGGGATTGTTTAGCTTCCATATTTGCAACATAGTTGCTTAGAGAGCAGCTCAGAGCTGGGCGGCGGCAGGCGTGGAACCTTGGCTTCCTCCGTCACTGGAGCAAGCAAGCCTCCTGTTCGCTTCAGCTGCCTGGCTGCCGGCCGCCATCTTGGTTGGCAGTTAATTTGCATATCTCGCTGATTAGCCAATGGGAAGGGTAGCGAAGTTACAGTTAATTACCATGTTTCTCTATTATTAGATAGGATTATGTAGGGTGGCCCATCCCAATCAGTAAACATACTGTAGCAATATATAAAAAAAGTATATACACATATATGTAATGCAGTTGATTTTTGATGTTTTTATTTCTCTATTTTTATAAACAAGTTTATTTTCCGTACAAAAATATCTTTTTAATTGTTTGAAGTTCTTTACAAAAGAAAAAAAAGAGTCTAATAGAATATCTACTTAGAAATTTTTGTTATTTCATTGTGTCTTCCTTTGCCAGTAATTATGGATTGAATTCCTGTCTCTGCTTCTTTTCTGGTGTTTCTTGGGTCAACCACCATGATTTCCAAGAGGTTTGGATAAACTCACCATGGTTCCCAAGATGTTTGGGTGAATATCGGTCACATTCATATTGAGTATAGTTGTCAGAACCAATTGATCCAGAAAATAAAGGGTAACGCATTGGAAGTCCAGAGAATAGATCAGAAAATCTTACAATTGAAAGAAACCCACCATATGATCATCCAGATTGTATTTCAACAGCTTAAATACTGCAACACTCACCACTCAGAAAGGCAGGTCATTTAAGTTTTGATCATTTCTCCATTTATGAAGGTCCGCCTATACTTGAGCCCTAATCTATTTCTGAACCTCATTAATTAACGTGTCCTTTCATTCCTTTATCACTTAACTAGAGGCCCAGTGCCCGAAATTTGTGCCCTGTGTGTGTGTGTGTGGGGGGGGGGGGGGGTGTCCCTCAGCCCAGCCTGCACCATCTCCAATCTGGGACCCCTCAGAAGATGTCTGACTGCCGGTTTAGGCCCGATCACACACGGATCAGGCCTAAACTGGCAGTCGGATATCCCTCTCACAATCCAGGACTGCTGGCTCCCAACCACTTGCCTGCCTGCCTGCCTGATCACTCCCTAAGCACTCCCCTGCCAGCCTGATCGGCGCCTAACTGCTCCCCTGCTGGCCCGATCACCCCCAACTGCCCTCCCCTGCCGGCCCAGTTGCCCCCAACTGCCCTCCCCTGCCAGCCATCTTGTGGTGGCCATCTTGTGCCCACATGGGGGGAGCCATCTTGTGCAAGGGTGTGATGGTCAATTTGCATATTGCCTCTTTATTATATAGGATAATTCTGGTTGTGTGCCTAATATGTGGCATAAGTGCTCAGATAGCCCTAACTGGTTTGGCTTAGTGGATAGAGCATCGGCCTGTGGACTGAAGGGTCCCAGGTTCGATTCCAGTCAAGGGCATGTACCTTGGTTGTGGGCACATCCCCAGTAGGGGTTGTGCAGGAGGCAGCTGATCGATATTTCTAACTCTCTATCCCTCTCCCTTCCTCTCTGTAAAAAAATCAATAAAATATATTTTTTTAAAAAATAAATGCTGAAGACAAAAAGGACCTATTCCCTGCTCTCCTGGATCTTGTAGTCAGTGGGAGGAGCCTATTTCACCAACACCATTCTACATTCTACATTCAGACATTTGAGACAACTATTATTCCCTCAACCTTAACATATTTTCTTGTTAGGCTACACACCCCAACTTCCTTCATTTCAAATAAAGAATCCTCAGATTCTTCCCTCCATTTGTTACTTTCTCTTTGGTTTGCCCATACTGCTCTTCAAATGTTTGCCCAGCACTAAACCTAATGGTCTGTCCAGAGCGTACTAATCCGTTTAGTCATTCATTTAGAACACTTACTTAGCACCTGACAGACAAATGTAAATATGGTCATAACTCCTGTTTTCAAGAAGTTCATGTTCTAAAGGAAGTTCCAGAATGAGTACACAAGGCACTGCTTCTCTAATTGCGGGAACACCTCCCATTAATTCAGCCTGGGCTCTGCAGATAAGGAAGTAGGTCTCCATAGACTTATGACTTAACCCTTCTTGTGTTAAATTAAGGAGTTGTGGGCCAAGACCCAGGTCCAAATACAGCAAAATTCACTGAGCTGAGCCAATAATCTGCAACTGAAGACCTGAGAAATAACAAAGCAGTCAATTTTGAGTATGTAAAATGGAGTCCTTGGGACATAAAGCTATTTAGGGTTGTGCTAAGTTCTAACAAAGCAATAGATTTCTAGCCAGTACTGATTAAAGGAGGACTACATACAAATATTTATGATGAAACTAAGTAGCCTTACACATTGGCACCATTATGAATTAATAACATTTTTTTTGTTTCTTTTTAAAAAAATATATATTTTATTGATTTTTTTACAGAGAGGAAGGAAAAGGGATAGAGAGTTAGAAACATCAATGAGAGAGAAACATTGATCAGCTGCCTCCTGCACACCCCCTACTGGGGATGTGCCCACAACCAAGGTACATGCCCTTGACTGGAATTGAACCCGGGACCCTTCAGTCCGCAGGTCGACACTCTATCCACTGAGCCAAACCAAGTTAGGGCATATTTTTGTTTCTTCCTCTTTCTACCCAGTAGTGACAACTCCTGAGATTATAACACAGTCTTATCGGTGATGACTTGGATATATGTGTCTCTTCTTTGTTCTCCCAGTTTCTGTAAATGAGAGAAGGCCTCTTGCCCACATTGTGCTCTGTGTTAAGGCTTTTTATTTTAAGTATAGTGCAGACCTGTGCTACAAAGAGAATTTGGGAACAAAATGGCTTAGTCAGCCTTTCATTCCTACACATATTCAAATCATTTTATTTATTAAATTTTTAAATAAATTCAGTGCCTGGTCTATGTTTGGAACTCAGTTAACTTTAGTGGAATGAGTGACTGCATGAAAGAGGACATAGTTGACCAACCCCTTGTCTCAGTAGATGAAGATTCATCTGCTTAATAGGCAGGAACAAGAATAGGGTTTCTTGCAGCCTCAGGAAGCCATAAATTTGTGATGGAGAAATGATGCCAGCAGTGTCAGGTGGCAGTCCAATGGGGGACAAGGTGGCTATGGTTCTGACATGATTCTGGGCTTTTCAAGTGACTAGCAAGTGTCACGTTGCTATGCCCCTAATAAGACCAGGCCCACAGGAAGATATCTGATGGACTTCAGTATTCCTTTGGGCCTTTCTTAGGATCATTTTGAAGATGATTCATTATTGCTGCATAATATTAAGTATCAGTATTGATTAGTGTGTGCCCACGCCTTATTTGTTATTAAATATTGTAAATATCACCCCTGCCCCGATGAGTTCAGCTCAGGCATTTGGAAATGTCTCTGCCCATGAGGGGTTTACAGTGCTCCTCCGGTCCTTCCAACATGATGGAGAAAAAGCCACAGGTTCTCAGGTCGGTGAGCAGTGTTGCCGAGTTAAGAAAGCAGGCAGGTATCACTCCCAGGGCAATAAATACATAGGCAGCCAAGGTTTTACATACTGAAAGCTCTTCTAGACATCTGTTGCTAAATGTTGCTCTTGCATTCATTTTGGGGAACTGCATATGCTGGGATTGAGAAGTAAGGACTCAGATGCAAAGAAGTGACAATTCTCAAAAAGAAAAGAACAGCATGGAAAACAGAAACTAGACAAAGAGGAATTCAGGCAGGAGGCAAATATAAAGTTACCTTGGTGGCTGGTTATCACTAGTACCTTAAGAAGAAACTGGAAACTGCAAAGTAATTTCAGAAATCAGACTTAAGCCGTTGTAAGGATACATATTTCATACCAAATATAACTGTATAGTACTGTGAGTGCGGTCAGATGAATTATCTAAACCTCCCCAAAACCAATTCAAGAAACTTCTTGGAATGCGCTGTATATCAAAGTTGAAACAGCAAAGAGGGCTGGTTTTACCAGTGGAAAGGGAGGGACACAATTCAGCCTATAACATTGCAATGTATGCCTTCAAGAGACAAGTGAAATAGACTAGAGAAGACATTCACATCCCAGGAACTAACTAGACTTTGTGGGGAGCGAGAGAACATTCTCCAGCTGCCAGGGTGTGTATGTGGCTAAGACACAGACCTTTATTATGGGCCACACCATCCCCCACTCCTATCGGGGACATGGGGCTGGGGTCCTGGTAGCACAAACAGAATCGCCAAGTGTAGATTATGACGTCCTCACTTAATCTTTTGTTACCTTAATGCGGTGCAGCAGTGTAAAACCTCCCAGATATTGTTACAGATATTTAGGCTAATTAGCCCCAATTTCAGTATTTCAGCAAAATGTCAACAGCCAAGTGGACCTTGTCAGAGGGCAAGCAGGCCCCTCCCTGTGAGAACATTGTCTGAAAAATTCTTATTTTCTCAGGGGGTGCTGTGTGTTTACCTCTTTGATTTGGATTCCAAAAGGCAAGCCTATCTCCAGCTTTGAGTCTCAGTACTCTATAATGGATGATACATGTGAAGATAGAGGCAAACTAGAAGGAAGAGTAGTCTACAGCTTTAAATTACTTTTCTAGATTTTTTTTTTTTTGAGAGAGAGAGAGAGAGAGAGAGAGAGAGAGAGAGAGAGAGAGAGAAACATCAATTTGTGGTTCCATTATGCATTGATTAATTGGTTCTTGTATGTGCCCTGACCGGGATCAAACCCACAACCTTGGTAGATAGGGACAATGTCCTAACCAACTGAGCTACCAGGGTCTAGTTTACAGCATTAAATATCACTCTTTTTTTTTTAACATCTCCCCGTTGTGAACATCAAATAAGGTAATATAAGCAAGAGTGTTTTGCAAAACTATTACGTGACTTCTACATAAGCAAATCATTACTTCGTAGGTGATTTGGCCCCTGTGCTGGTGTTTCGGCTTTCATCTAGTTTTGGGGTCAGTTAGAGACCAGCACGCTTACTGGTGTCTCCACTTCAATTTTTTTTTTCAGATTTCTTAAAATTGATTTTGAGAGAGAGAGATAGGGTAAGAGAGAGAGAAACGTTGATGTGAGCGAAACATCTATCAGATGCCTCCTCCATGCCCCCCACTGGAGATCAGGCTGCAACCTAGTCATGTGCTCTGACTAGGAATCAAACCAGCAGCCCTTTGGTGCATGGGACAAAGCCCAACCAACTGAGCCACACCGGCCAGGGCTCCACCCCAATTTTATTATGTCAGTTTTTCACCTTTAAGAAGTATACCACCTACATTAAAGATTACAAGATACATAATTTAAGATACATAATATTCTTTGCCTTAACGAGGTCTGCTATTTAAGATTTTTCCTTCAAAATTATCTTATGCCCATTCTTGTCAGATGCCTTAGCACCTAAGGTTATAATTTATGTACCTTAAGATAACACTTTCTAACTAAAGGTTAAAACAAAAGCATGTGTTGAATGAAGAAAGTAAGGTCTAAAAAGACTCGTACAATATGTAACACTTCTTATACTTATTTTTTCCTAAAATAATGACATTTTTAATACCGAAATTAAGTCATCTTCATAAGGTTCATAAACAGTTTAGATCCCTAACCAATCTGACACAAGTGCCCAGAATTATATTTAAAATAACTAAGAAAATACTTACTATCCATAGTATTTCTTAATTGTTTATTTATCAATAAAAAGTAGTCCTTAGCCCAAATAGTCATGTTTCATTGTTCAGGAACACAGGTCAGTGACAAACTTCCATGGAATTCAACCCAAAGATACTTTTGACATTCCAGGGTCACTGCACTCTGAAAGATACCAGCCTTCCTCGTGTCCTCAACATCTTTCATGGGATCATAATCTCTGTAGAGATCTACGTGTGACATCTTTCTTGGTTCAGTCACAGCAAAGTTACAGAAAGCTGCAATCCCCCAGGGGTACAGTGATCGCTCCAAAAATATGCAATCGCAGACGGTTGGCCATAAGGCTTCATATCTGAGGTTTCGTCAAAGCCCTGGAAGACATGGTAGTTATATCTGCCTTACCACCAGCATCCTTCCCACTGGAGAAAGGGACCCTTCATATGTATTTTAAATATATACATTGTGTTATTTATGATTACATGCATTTATATATAGTGAAAGTATAAAAGACACACATAGGGGAAATGCCTAGCAAGAGGAGTGATCACATTTAGAGATGAAGAAGCAGATGGGCAGTGGGTCATTGGCCGTTTGTTTGAATCATATATAAGCGTTTATTCCAATACTGCCAGCAGTATGGCAGAGCAGCAGGTCAGCCACAGAAATCTGCTCTGTGCCCCACCATAAGCCAGTTGCTTATATAGCAAAAGCACAAAGGAGAAGTAGGCAAAAGGGCAGTTTATAGGTATGCAAAAGGACTAGAGGTCTTCAAAGGCTTAGTGATATGCAAGGGCTGGGTTACATGGGGAAGCAGCCAAAGGGAGTGCCAGGTGGGCAGTTAACAGGTAAGCAGGCTGGAGGTTTGCAAAGACTGCATTTCTGCAAAAGGGCTGGGGATCTTCAAAGGGCTGGCGATTCTGGTTTCTGCAGCAAAGTTGTTCCTCTTCCCATGATAATAGGCAGCTCCAAATGGGGAGGAAGGGTTGCATCTCCAGCTCCAGCCAGGGTAGAATGTGCTTTCTGTGGCTGATCAGCAGTCAGAGCCTCCCGGTCAGTGCCAGGATGCAGCTGACCAAGGACAACAGGACTCCCACTTTACTCCCTATAAGAGAGAAGGCGAGCCCCCAAATTCCGGGGTCCCGTAGAACACAAAACATACTCGGGAGCCAGGCAGCAAGGCAAGTATCTTTACTTCTACTTAGAAGGGTGCACACACATGGTCTGGAAGCATGTGTACCCATTAGCTATTTTTTATTACATTTTTGTATTTTTTCTAATTGGAGCTTTGAACCATATGCAGCAAAATATTAACATGCATTTAACCTATTTATTTTTACCTATAGATGCTTGGATGGACAATATGTATTCTACTTTTATGTCTGAAATACTTGGTAACCAAAAATAAATTAAAAATTAAAACAAATGAACAACAAAAAAGCCAAACCCTCGGTTTTTCTGCGTGGAAAAATCCTAGCAGGATTTCTCATCAAGGCAGAGTCTCACATCACTCAGGACTCCTAGCTGACCTCTCCATTTAGTAGTTAAGAAATACACTTTCTTCCAACATTAAGTGGTTAGGGATGCTACCTTTAAAACAATAAGTTATTATGTATTACTATTTTGTAAAGGTCACTCATATGCCATGAATGGAGTATGCAAGGAACTGCTAACCTTTGTGATTACTACAGTTTTCCTCTAAAACATTAAAACTGCACACAAATTACATATATGTACTGCCTCCCAAATAGGGCAGTATGCTGTAGTGGGTGAACTGAGCTTAGGACCAGAACACTGGGGTCTAGTTGAGTTCTGCTACTTAATAGTAGTTTAACCATAGGCAACCTAGTTACCTTCTCTGGGTCTTCAGTTCTCCTTCTGTAAATGGAAGATTTGAAATTCTTTCTAGTTCTGGGTCCTCTCAGTAGTTGGCAAAGTAGCAGAGAGTTAAGGAAGTAGGTTCTGAGGTGAGACTGGGGAGGACTGTGAGCCCTTCCTTGTAGGATGCTTGTGAGGACTAAATTAAATCATCCAGACATAGCTGTTAGAACTATATTGGATTTGCTATTTTACATAACTATTTTATATTTGCAGTGCCCAGCAAATCTAAAAGGGCTCAGATCTTTTTATGACTGTACTAGAGGCCTGGTGCACGAAATTCATGCATGGGAGGGGGGTCCCTTAGCCCGGCCTGTGCCCTCTTGCAATCCAGGATCCCTCAGGGGATGTCCAACTGCTGGTTTACGGACCTAAACCGGCAGTTGGACATCCCTCTTGCAATCTGAGACACTGCATGAACCAGTGACTGTACTTTTCATACAGATGAAAGACATCTTGCTGTTGTACGGGCAGCTACATTTTTTTGCCCTGATTATAAAAAGTGGTACATAACATGGTCCTTCTGAGGCAGTAGTACCATTTTCCCCATCTTATGGGTGGAAAAACTGAAGCAGAGAGAAGTTAAATAATTGGCTTTGTCACAAAGTTATGTGTCAGAATCAGGGCCGACCACAAAATGTGCAAGCTGGAGTCCATGCATGTCATCCCTGCATCATCCCGTTTTTTCAGTGTTAGAGTAGCCTTGCCAGGTTTTAATTTTTAAATCTAAGAGACTGTTCCCAATATTTAGGGTAGGGTCCCTAAGCCTGGCTGGTGATCAGGGCTGATCTGTGGGACAACCAGTGGGGCAATCGGGAGGGCCCCCACTGGCACCCACCTTGGCTGACATCCTGGCGCTGCCCGCTGGCTGGCCCCGCCCACCACTGGTCACCTCCCTCTGCCTCCTGGCATCTGCCTTGGCTGGTCTGGTGCTGCCCACTCTCCGGCCCTGCCCCCTGCCAACTGGTCGGTCTGCCGTTTGGTTGATTTGCATATTAGGGTTTTATATAGATAGACTAGAGGCCTGGTGCATGAAATTTGTGCACGGGGGGGGGGGGGGAGTCCCCTCAGCATGGCCTGTGCCCTCTTACAGTCTGGGAGCCCTGTGATTGAACACCCCAGAAAGGTAGGCCCTGCCCACCCAGCCAGGGCTCCTTGATGGGTTGTCTGAAAGAGGTAGGCCCTGCCCACCTGGATGGGGCTCTGTGATAGATCGTCCCTGCAGCCCTGCCCACCCGCTGCAGAGCCACCACAGGGTAGCCTGGGCCTCCCTCTTTGGGTCGATCATAGAGCCCCCCAATTGATCGATCACCCCGCTGGCCAGTGTTCTGGGACTCCCTCTGAAGAGTGATCATGGGGCAATGGCCAGGCCCCTGACCAATTGCATCAGACCTGCCTTGGCTGGCCTGACGTCAGTGGGTGTCATAGTGTGGTCATCTGGAAGGTCGTCCGGATGGTCATTCTGCTGTTCAGTCATTTGGTTGATTTGCACTTTACGCTTTTATTATTATAGACTAGAGGCCCAGTGCACGAAAATTTGTGCACTGGGGTGGCGGGGTCCCTCAGCCCGGCCTGCCCCCCTCTCACAGTCCGGGAGCCCTCAGGGGATGTCCTACTGACAGATTAGGCCCACTCCCACAATCTGGCCTCCCTCTGCGGGAGGCGACTGGGATAATCCGGGGAAGGCGTCGCCCCCATCACTCCGCCGCAGCTGCCTGCCCTCGGCCCTCACAGCCACCACAGCTTTGTCCAGAAGGATGTCCGGCTGTCCAGTCTAATTAGCATATTATGCTTTTATTATTATAGATGCCCAGAACCAAGGCTTATGAAAGCTCATGATGCTAAATGCTTTGTTTGGGTTCATTGTGTGTAAAGTATTGTCACACTATGTCTTGCATCCCAGAATTGAAATGACATATATGCTCTTGTTCTGAGCCTTGAGGAGTTAACAGTGTAGTTGAGATATGAAAGGTAAAGTATATGAGACAATTCCTAACCCATATAAGGTTCTATGAGGTGAAAAGCCACATGGTAAGGTTCACATCAACCTAGAGGAGGAAATCAGGGACAAGACAGCAGTGTTGGCATTTGAGCTGGAACAAAACATGATTCACTGAATAACCTGGGACCCTCACTAAGTCTCAGCGTCCATTGTTATCTTAGTCTCTTCTCAACCATGCAGTGTTAATTAATAAAATGGAATCACAAAGTCCTGAGTGCTTGCATCACTAACAAGGAAGGCTCTGGCTTCTGGGAAGAATCTGGCTTAATTATTTACAATTTAGGGCATGGATTGCTAACTTCTTTCTTAAGCAAGAAGTTATGTGCCAAAATTTACTTTCCTCCACTTAGGAGAATTAATTCCATTCCATTCGAAAGCTCAAATACTCTTTCCAAACAAGCTATTTACTTTGTAATCCTCTCTGCCAGGAATCCTGTGCAGGCTCATTACTGATACCCTGCTCAATGAGGCAGTGCATTTGGTTTTATGCTTCTTAGGTTGAACCCAGAGAAAAATTCAGCCCCCACAGAAGGAGGAAGTAAGCCTGGAGCAGAGCCTTACTGCCCACCGCTGTTTTCTAGCATGGCAGTGCCTTCCCCCAGGAGGAAGGTGGCCTGGCTTTCCTTCCAGAGCCAGCGATTAGTCTATGGTAGGAATCAGGCTCCGGTAGATTTTCTCTGGCCGACTGGAGCATGGTGAACTAGGAAGCGAAGGCCCAGGGGCAGATAGATCTGGGTTGGCCTCGACTTTCTACAATCTACTGAGTTTATTTTGGCAAATTACTTAGCTTCTCTTAGATTATTTCCTTATTTGTAAAATAGGGGGGGGGGAGGCGAGATAGATCTATTTTATTGGATTATTGTGAGAATGAACAAGATAATTCATGGAACATACTTAGAAAAAGAAACTAATCAAAGTTATTCAATTGTGTGGCACATAAAACTTTAATATTCATAACAATTCCCGTCATCTTTCCTTTTCCACTCTCTCATTCAAGTAATCCACCGTGTTTCAGAATAGTGAGATCTAATGTTTTACTTTTATTCTCTAGAAAATGTAAAGAGGAAATTCAAATCTCAAATAATTGAAATAAAAATTCAAGACTTTTGTTAGTTAAAAGAAAGACAGCTATGAACAGAATTGACACTTTTTTTTTTTTTTAGAAAGAGGAAGGGAGAAGGAGAGAGAGAAACATCCACTGGGTGCCTCCGGCACACCCCCTACTAAGGTTTAAGCCTGCAACCAGGACATGTGCCTGGATCAGGAATGGAACCTGCAACCTCTTTCTCAGTGCACGGGACAATGCTCAAGCAACTGAGCCACACCAGCCAGGGCAAGTCACACATTTTTTATTCCACCTCAGCCATTGAAAGAAGTATGGTGTTTGTTTCCCAGGCCATGCTCTGTTGTGCACATTCATTAACTTTTTCCTATGAGGATTACAGCTGTTCTTTCTTAAAGCCCTTGGACATGTCCTCCCAACATCTAAGTTTTTGTTTTCCTTTTTTTTTTTAGTTATTTGAATTTCTCATTTGATGTTAACATTTTTGAACGAAGAGGGTTTTTTTGTTTTGTTTTGTTTTCTGAAGAGGGTTTTTATTGAACTGAGTCAGTGATTGCAGAAAGCTGATTTAGAATCCAGCCTGAGTGAATGTGTTCCTTTTTGCCCCATACTAATCATTTTATTCACTTCAGCAGGCTCTTAGACTTTCAAATCTTCTAAGCTCTCCCATCCCTTCTTTGTGTCGCCTTTCACAAGGAAGAACAAGCAGAGAGTCCTATGCATTTGACTAAATGGAGGCTACACAGCATGATAACTGACTCCTGTTTTCACATCGTGGTGTTCTCTGTATTCTTAGTGTAGCCAGAAAGCAGCTCTTTGCAGAGTGGCACCAAGCATCTGAGAGCCTTCCATTAGTGACGTATTGCTGGAACTAACGTATTTTTTCCTCTTACTCCTACTTGGCTTAAAACAACACAAAATTTCCGGCCACTTCCTGAAATGACCCTGATGACTCCATATATGGCTCAGGAGAGTGAGGATCTAATTGTGTGCTCTCTGACGTTATCAGCAAAAGGTACTGAAAATGGATTTGCAGGGGATTTTTAATTTTATCAATTTTTCTTTTCTACATAACTACTTACCTTAATGATAGAAATAACGTTGATTATGCATTAACTACCGTATATGCCAGATGTTTCTACTAAGTGCCTTCATGTGCATCGTACCCACCTGCGAGCTGTAGGGCCATTATCATGTGTGGCTTTACCACTGAGAAGTTAAGTAAATAGCTCATGGTCACACAGCTTGTAAGCTTAAGTGGTAGGCCCTAGAGTCACACTTGAGTCTTTGGACTCTAACTCCAGCGGAAGCACATTTGGGGAGTGTTCTTAAAAAAGGCTGTGGTCTGTCCAAGGCTGCTGCCGCTGCCAGGTGCCACTTGCATTGTGTGAACAAGATCGTTTTGAAAAAGGAAACTCCAAACCCAGATTCAGGGTCCACTGGGAATAGCAACACTAGCCTCAGCAACACTTCCTCCGATGCGATGAGGTTCCCAACTCTTTCTTGTTCTTTTTTTAATCCTTACCCGAGGACATGCCTATTGATTTTAGAGAGAGGAGAGGGGAGAGAGAGAGAAACATCCATGTGAGATAGAAACCTCCATTGGTGGCCTACCATAAGCACCCCAACTGGGGAGTGAAACCACAGCCTAGGTATGCACACCTTTGAGTGTACAGGACAATGCTCCAACCTACTGAGACTCACTGGGCAGGGCCCAACTCTCTTTCAACGTCAGTTGGCTATCAGGATTCTTAGTAAAGTCATTAGGTATCAGACTGTTGACTGAAGACCTATTATAAGAGGATTATTTTCTGAATATATTCTAAATTTCCCAGTCATGTACTAGACAGTTTTTTTAATGCCCAATTAATTTTTTCAAAGATTTACTCTTTTAGGAAGAGAAATAGCAAGTTGCTATATGTATTTTCACTCTTTTTCAATGCATACATTACATCATGTATAAAAAAAGACAGACAAAATGGTATTGGGGGGGGGATGCTAAAAAAAGAACGGCAAGGAGAACCTTAAATCACAGAAGTGTGTAATGTATAAGCAGGTCACAGTGGAGAAATGGAAATGAGATTGTGAATCAGAAATACTTAGAGGAAATTCACTTTTCATTCCTACTTAGTAATAGGCAGTGAAATGAAAGGTTTTTCTAGTTATAGCTCAGAAGGAAATGACTAATGATATCTTTCAGCCCATAAGAAAGTATCTAGTTACTGGCAAGAGAGAAGGGTACCCTTCATCATTGAGAATATTTTCTCTTTTTCTTGTGGCACAATACAAAACACCCTGTGGACTTATTTTGCAGAAATGTGCATTTTTTTTTTGCAGAAATGTGCATTAATGAAAATAAATGTACCTTTTCCCAGTGGGGAACTATGCTGAGGTATGGAATGTTCTTCTGGGCTACCATTTCCTTCCATCAAGTTATCATTTATTCTTACAACTTCATGGACTCCAATAGCTACCGGGGCACCTGGGAAGTCTTTTTTCCTGACTTTCTTGCCTCAATAGCCTGATAGGTATTCATATCATGAAACATCTAAACTAATATTTTAGTATTATACCTTAAACAGACTGCTATCCTATATGGAAACCTGTGCCTAGGACCCTCTTTAAATACAAATATTAAGAGTTGGTATATTGAGAGCCAAACCTATGAATGCCACGCAAATATTTCTTTTTGCTTTGAAAAAGTATTGTCAAGAGTCAATACAATTAAGAAAAAAAAACATCTGGTCATTGTTTATTTGGAAGCTTTCCTTAATGTAGAACAACTTTATTATTATGTGTTAAGACTTCCAAATAAAATACTATACTTATCAATAATTATGCAATTATTCCACATGTTTTATCTGGTTAGATAATAAATTCCCATTCTTTATTATCCCCTTTCATGTTATGAAATATTTTATCACAGTTTTTGCAAAATGTCTGATAAAGTTTTCTACCAATGCATATTACTCCTGTATATAATGTATATTCTAAGCATAATTTAGCTATTTCTGAATGATGCACATTGCTCTATGTTGCAATCTTTTATAAAAGTTTTAAATTTTTTCTGGTCTCTTCCTTTGATGTTTTCCAGCTTTTCCTATTTCAACTCTTGCTAATAACCAGGCCTCTTAATCAATTCACATCTTTTTTCAAATTAGCTATTTCTAATGTGTTATAGACATAGAAACCAGATAATAGGTCTTGTCTAAATTTAGAGTTAACAGGCTCTAAATTTGGTCTCTCTTTGGTCTTTGTAACATCGATTTTAGTTTTTTGAGAACCTATTGTAATTTCATCTCAGATTAGTCAATATTCTGGATGACTGACGTTTCCAGAGAAGTGACGTCAGTGGGAAAGTGAAGAGGTGGAGGTATACTCTCTATGGAGCCCAAGCAACACATGGGTGTTGAGAGTATGTTGTGTTTGAAAACTGCAAATAGATTGGAAAGGCTGCACCTCAACTATAAGACAAAGAGAAGAAAGGTGGGTTGTGGCAATAAGTGACAAAGAATGGAGCAATAAGCAAAAGCAAAATAACAAAGACCCTTATATATATTTCATGCTAAGGAGTTTTAACTTCAACAGTGAGGTATAAGATGCCACTGAAGCGTTTTAGAGAAGACAGCATCATGATCTGATTTGCATCTTAGAAATAAAACTGTCGTGTCACTATGAAAATGTTGCTATAAATGACTGATGAAATCACATTTATATCATGTATTACCTGACTGCCAGCATTTGATTCAGTAACTAGAATAGTGGAAAGGGGTTGAGTTTAACCCTTCTTTGTAATATGACTTATCTTATTGTGATCTAAAATACTTTTTTAAGAAAGCTAAACAAATGAGCTAAAACTCAAATGTGACAATAATAGGTAGACTCACACAAGGAAAACAGAGAAAAGAATTAGTGATATTCTGTAAGGCCTCTTCTGAGAGTTCCAGAATCCTCTCGTGTAAGTGTTTTTGGCATCTGGCACATAGCATGAAGCCTGGAGACGGTTTACATGCCCCCTTTATGTAAAGCATCTCAGTTGAGAAAGAATGCAGAAGATGATGTATGTAGAAAGTTGAATGAAAATGTCATAAAATGCCAATCACCAATTATTAACAATTTTCATTACTATTATCATTATAACATCTTAAGTTTCAGTGATAAAAGAGGTGCCAAGAAGGTTGGTGGTTTGCTTAAGAAATATGCAGCAAAGATAAATATATAAATAGTCTTCACTTACAGTGAAGGTGAGTTTTTGCTTTTGTTCTGCTCAAAAACAAATAACTCCCAGGTATACCAGAGTGCCTACTCTAAGAAATTAAGAATGGACAAACAACTGTTTCTCAAAAGCAATTTTGAGTTGACTCAAATAGTCAAGACAAGAGAATTCCACTCCATTGAATAAGCCTGACATGACTGGCTGAGAGAAATGAGCAGCTGAGAGGAAAAAAAAGAGCAAAGAATACTATTTCTTTTGCTGAACCATTTGGGAATGTTATATATCCACCAAGCATATAAAAAGAAAGGTTGCAAAGAAAACTGACAAATCTTTTCCCCCCTTTTCCATGAATTAAGAACCATCTGTACAGCAGAATGCCTGAACAAATATAAAATGTGCTATATCGTGCAATAGATGAAGTGAGATGTATAAGGAGCTAGATGTGTATACAGATTTCTTTGACAAATACGTAAAAATGCATTTAAAATGTCAGGAGTAGATGTGGGATAGCCTCCTCAGTGCTTTCATTATACTTCTGCTTGATATCACGAGACAGTTGTTCAATCTAGAGACAAGCAAAGAAGCTGAACTCTAATACCAGCCCGACTGTTCCCAGCCTCATTTTTCAGGCCAGTGAAATGCAATGCTGAGTTGGACTTTTCTATTAATAGTGATTGATTTGATATTAACTGACATTGGATGACTTCTAAATACCAACCAAAGGGAAAAGAGGATTTGTGTCAGGTGGCATATTATTATTTCCTGCTGCATGACCCTTGGGATGACCCTCTGGTGACCCTTGGGATCAGATTCCTTATATTTCCACACAGGCCTCTGACAGCATTTGTTGGGCTATCACCTCCTTTTTTGTTTGTTTGTTTGTTCTGAGCTCCAGCAATAATAGAGTTGGTGGTAGAAGTAGAAAGGGCTTTATGAGTTTGGACACTTCAGTTCTAAATATTTGGTTTTGAGGAATACTTATCGGTGCCTATTACCTTTGCTAAAATGACTCTCTTATCCTTCTCATATTCCCAACGTATGCCCTTAAATCATAGTTCAGTTATTGCGGACTGCCTGCACAACTGCCCTAAACTTTCACTCTCTCCAATTGCAGTCTTTTCTTGATAGAGAAATGTGTCTTCATCTTGACATGACTCTATCTAGGTAGTAGTCATTTTCATATTTTTTATCTCCCCTACCACGGATTATAATTGACTTTAGAATCGAGTTGTTTCCTATTGCTTGTTTGGTGTTGCTCCTCACACATAGCTGTTTTCTAATGAATATGTGGATTGTCAAGAGACATGAGGAAAGTTTTGTAGGAATTTGGTTAGAACATTGCTTTTTCGAAACTGACCTTATTTCCCTTCCCTTCCCTCCCTTCCCTCCC
>NW_005871063.1:13882909-13888090 GCF_000147115.1 Myotis lucifugus | reverse complement strand
CTTTCCCTTTCCCTTACCTTTACACTTTCCCTTTCCCTTTCCTCTCCTCTCCTCTCCTCCCTCCCTCCCTTCCCTGCCTCCTCTCACCTCCTCTCCCCTCCCCTCCCCTCTCTTCTCTTCTCCTCTCCTTTCCTTTCCGTGAATTACTATACAAGTCAATCAGAAGATGCCAGAAACATAATACACATAGTTTCAATGAATTGTCATATGATATCTTTAAATAAAAGTCAAAGAAAAAGGAGCTCAGTGATAGGGTGGTTAAGTAGATTTATAGCTTGTTTCAACTAATTAATTAGAGTGTCTCTTGATTAATGGCTCAGTGGAAGGCTATTTTGTGAGAGAGCATGCTAGAATGCATTCTGGAACTTCTAAAGGCTGTTCTAATTTGTATAGAACATCATTTAAAAGTCAATAATATACTATTAACATGGAAAATCCTAATGGTCTCTTCAAACACACTTTTATAATTTTCTATCTTCGTGTGAAATAAAATAAATCATTTCGTAAGACACTTCTCTCAGAGTGAAATTTTTTCTTTCTCCTGGGTCACATGTTGGTCAGCCTATTTCATAGACACTACTGGGAAAATAATGGAAGAGATGAAGATAACAGTAAAACTGTGGATTCAGTATTTATTAATTTGAGACATTGCTATCGCTAAATGATAACCCAGGTTCAACTCATGGTTCTTGGTATGTTGTAGAATGGCTATTGAAAGAGGGAACCAGTCAGAAAAAACTAAAATATGTTTTCCTTTCTATACTACCCTTCTCTTTCATTGTCTTATTCTTGTTAGATAATTAAGTCATGCCATGTTATAGAAAACTAATCTATGGCGACACACAACAAAAATAATTATGTCTAAGGATGTTAATAACTGGAGAGGCAGATGAGGTAGTCTTATGGGGTGTCTAAGTGCCTTGTACCTTGGTATGGGTGGTGAATAAATATGTTTACTTATATTGGGTAAAAATGAAGTAGTTTGTGCACTGAACTAATATATTTACTTTATTCCTCTTTTATTAAAAAATAGAAGAATATAATGATTAAAGACCTTAGGCAGTAATAAGCAAATAATCAGGCATTGAATAATTTTGAGGATTGGATGGATATATATAATAAGTAAGTGGAAGGAAGAGTTGAAAATGTTCTTTCACACTAAGTCTTTAGAATCTTAAATGTCATGATGAGAAAATAAAATTTATTCCTTATATCTGAGGTAGATTTGGGGGATTCCATTCTTGAACACTTAATCTTGAACATCATTGGGGTGAACTGATGACTAGAATTGTTTGGGCATCTTCCAGAAATCATATTGTTGTTCCTATTTAGGGACACCCTTAGTAAGTCATGATTACTGATGGAGTGTCAGAATCAATGACCTTCATCTCAACCTAGGCAAGAATTGGTCAAGACTATCCTCTAAGAGACTCCATGGTCTTAAAATAAATCATGTCTGGAGAATTAAAGGCCTGGAGGAGGAAATGAGAGACGATGCAAAGAAATGCCTCCTGGGTGAGTTCCTTGCTACATGGCAGAGGCAACCCAGGTCTATCTGGGAGTGATGGCTTTTCAGCATAGGCTGACCTCCTTACCACCTCCTCTAAGAGCCTATCGAATTTTTTTTCTGGGATAGGGCCAGCACATAGTAGGCATTTAATGAAGTTTTTCAGATGAATGAAAGAAGATGGACAAGCCTCTCCAAAATATCATTTTTGCAAAAGAATGATTTATTTTTATTGCCAAGATCATTAAAAATTGTGATCACTTTAAATTATTATATGAAGTATTGTATTTCCTTGCTGAAATATGTTTTCAATGACAGATGAAGACAATTTAACAATTGAAGGTTTTATTGATGGTGGAAGGGGTGTATATGTGCAAGAAATAATGCACTAAAAATACTCATAAGTTGCACCCCAATTTCAGAAATATTAAAAACTGGAAAGGAATGCATTTTAGAAATGATTGAATGGACTAGCATTAAGTCCCTCTCCCCAGCCTTTCTTGATGACTACATTGCACATTCATGACACACCCACCTTTCTTTCCCTCACATCTTCAAAGGTTCCCAGGGTTAGCTGTTGATGTCTTTATTACTGAAGAATCCATGGGACTATCCAGTAGATTAAATTTGAGGGGGAAAAGGTGACCACATACTTACTCTGCACAATTTACAGGAAATTGCATGCTGTCCCAGACCTCACACCTTTTCTAAAAAAACAAAAACAATTGGGAAAGAAAGAAAAACTTGGAAGTCCCCTCCTCTAAGATTTTATTCCTGGCAAGATAATTCCATGATTTTTGTTATTTGCTTGAAAGTTGAGTTTTCCTCCACTTGAACTTCCAGTAAAACCTCCCAAAACATAAACAGTCTTGACTTCACCTTATTTGTCCTTATGTGGATTTCCCACTGTGAACTTACCCTGCTCTGTTTATACTGGAGTCTCATCTGTTGTTCATTCCTTCAGCTTCTTCTGGGCTGTAGCTGTTGGTTCTGAGAGTTAATAATTATATTTAATAGTAACAATATTTTATAATTATTAATATATGTATAAATATAAAACTGCTTTACTATTTTCAAAGTACCTTCATACACTAGTTTATTTAATATGGATAGGGCAGCTATTATTAATTATATTTTAAAGTTGAATAAATGAATGTTTACTGAATAAGCACGTATTGACTTAGCAACTTGTCCAAGATCACATAACTATGACATGCCAGCAAGGGATCTAGAACTGAGTTACTGCACAGCTTTGACAAATGTTTGGGAAACCCCTCCTACTCTTTCCTATGTGCATAGCTATTTCTTTCTTTGTGATTAATGTTTAAAGGAACCGTCTATGTATAAAACAAGGGCATTCTACCCTCTTTAATGTTTAATATCTCACAACATATCATACATTTTAGCAAAAATATCCTCTCCCTCTCCCTTTCTCTCTGCTCTCATCATCCCACTCCCATTTCCTCCTTTCCAGTAGCCCTCAGCTGTTTGAAGAGATATGAAATGAAAGATGCAACAATGATGCTTCAATTACCCATTTGCTGTTTAATTTCTCTCACATTTGGGCAGCTGTTTGCTGATCTCAACATTGACCTTCCACTCTTGCACATACTCTTTGTTTAAAATGCAGTCATGATTTGCTTCCCAAAGGAGCCTTCTGGACAACCTCAACCCACATCTAGATCGACCATGCTTAAGTGCTAAGGCCAAGAATCGGCTCCTTGGCTTTGAATCGGTTTTGAATTGTCTCCCATAGTGGCCCAGACCTGTTCTGCTTCCAGCGTTTCCTATTGTGGGAATGGTATCATCTAGTTAATGCAAGTCATGGAGATATGCACGGAGATGTCATTGATACCTCTCTAGTCTTCACTCCATATGCAACCCATCACCAATTCAGTCACTTTTTCCTCCAAACCATCTTTTGCATGAAACCACATTCCTCTACATGACACGATCCCAATTCATGTCATCACCTCTCTCCTAAGATGTCTGTAGGATGTAACCCATCTCCTTACTTCCAGTTTCTTCTCACCTCCAATGCTTACGTCATTCTCTGTGCACCCCCATTAAAACTACTGTAGTGTTTCTCTTTGATCACTAATCTTGCTCTACCCATGGATTGTCCCTTTCAGATCTCTCCGAAAGCATTTTTACCCCATTGTCTATCTTGATTCTCATAATCCAGTCTCAACCCACATGCTATTTCCTTTCCCTGGAGAATTCTCTCTTACTCTCTGTCACCTTCAATTCTCAGTTCAAATGTCACTTTTTCACACAGATCTTCTCTGATTCCCTTGACTTGTCAGTTCTCCCCTTCCTAGCAAGATGCCCTTTCCCTTTGGGACACTCACCATTGTGTCAGGTTTGCTTTTGTTTGGCTGACTGTTTGATCAGGTGCTGCACAGGAAGATGTTGACAGTGGGTCTGTAACATTCTTTTCACCTTGGAAACGGCTGAGGCACTTTTTCTTTTAAGCCCAACCACACATCTTGCAAATATTGACTATGAAATTTACTAGCTCCCGGTCACTAGGAATGCTTTTAACAAATGTACCCAATCTGTCTGGACTGTTTCTTGTAAATATATCTGTAAGTTATGGATTTATGAACTGCAGCTGTGCTGATGAATGCCAGTTAATCACGTGGCTAGGATTGTGAGATGATGAGATGTGTAAACTGTGAGACCACAGGCCACCACACGAAGAGGTTTTTCTTTGCTAATTCAAGCCAGCGTGAGCACTCTTCACTCCAGAACCAAGACATATCACAGGAATATAGCTGTCAGATAAAAGAGTCATCTTTCTGCTTTCATGGAGCTCATGAGACAAGGAGGAGGAAATACAGGCATTCCACCTATATCATAAATAACAAAAGCCAGAGCTGTCAATAAGACTCACATGAAATGTTACCCAGCACCAAGCTTTACATGTGATTGGCAAAGGTTATAAGAAAGAAGTATCAACAAAATATGTCACAACAGGAGCCATGTTAATATGTTAGCAAGGAGCCATACAAGCAGACCTCAACTCACTTACAAAAAGAAATAACCGATTGACACTCAAACTAGACTTCTGCTGTGGCATACCTGCTAGACATTTGAGTATATAAATGGTAAAAAGCATTTAGTAAAATTTAAGCATAATCCAAAGCAATTTATGGCACTTAAATAACACCATCTTCAAAAGTTTAAAAGTTCAGCATGCCAATAGAAAGAGATGTTTATTGTTGATTACTGAATTAGTAGCATAGAAGGAAAAGTAAAGGAAATATCACAGAATAAAATACAAAGGGTTAGAAAACAAAAGGGAAGAGCTAGGTGACATAAAGGAGATAGTCAGAAAACAGGGATTCCAGAAGAATAAAAGGGGGAGATTATGTCAAAACATGAATTAATCGAATAATAAAGAAAAACTTCTCTGTGTTTCAAAAAAGCCCAATTAAAAGGGTTTCCCATTTCTAGTCAGGATTTATAAGAAAAAAAACACCTCATAACTAAGTTGGGTAAAATTCCAAAAGTTTGGACATAAAGAGAAAACATTAAGGTTTCTATTTGGAAAGAATCTACACTAATAAAAGAGAAACATGGTAATTAGCGTACGACCTCTACCCTTTTCATTGGCTAATCAGTGAGTATATGCAAATTAACTGTCAGCCAAGATGGGCGGCTGGCAGCCA
>NW_005871063.1:13870224-13881893 GCF_000147115.1 Myotis lucifugus | reverse complement strand
GCCCCAGCTCCCCTATCGGCCCTTACTCTGTGAGTGACAGGGGGGAGCTCAACCCCCTGATCCGGCCCTGCTCTGTGCGTGACAGGGGGGAGCTCCCCCAACCCCCTGATCGACCCTGCTCTGTGTGTGACAGGGTATGGAGCCCCAACCCCCCTGATGGGCCCTGCTCTGTGCGTGACAGGGGGTGGTGCCGCAACCTCCCCATCAACCCTGCCTTGAGTGTGACAGGGGGCGGTGCCCCAACCCCCCAATCGGCCCTACCCTGAGCGTGACTGAGGGTGGCATCGCAACCTCCCAGACTGCGAGAGGTGCGAGAGGGCACAGGCCGGGCTGGGGGGACCCCCCCCCCCGAGTGCACAAATTTTTGTGCACCGGGCCTCTAGTCCTATATAATAAAAGCCTAATATGCTAAGAGTCTGGTCGACTGGTCAGCCATTCAACCAATCAAAGCATAATATGCTAATGATATGCTAAAGCCACTCAACCGCTCACTATGACATGCACTGACCACCAGGGGGCAGACAGTAGACCGGTCTACCAGTCACTATGATGTGCACTGACCACCAGGGGGGCAGATTCTCTGACTGGTAGGTTAGCTTGCTGCTGGGGTCTGGCCAATCGGGACTGGGTGAGATGGGCTGGACATGCCTCTGGAGCCCTCCCTCGGTCCCTCCCCGGCTGGCCAACCTCCTGCGTCTCTCCCCAGCCCAGATCGTACACCCGTGGGAGTCCCTTGGCCTGGCTTGCGCCCTCTCGCAGTCTGAGACCCTCGGGGGATTTCGGAGAGCCGGTTTCGGCCCAATCCCACAGGCCAGGCCGAGGGACCCCACTGGTGCACGAATTCGTACCCTGGGCCTCTAGTAAATGATAAAGGCAGACTGGAATATGGGCTTCTGGTCTCCCATGCTAGACCACAGTACAGCAATGTCAATAGCAGAACAGCATCACAGTAGAATACCATCTATATGTTCTTAATCCTAGCTGCACCTTAGAATTGTTGGGTATAGCTTCAGAAAATGCTGATGTCAGGCTCCACCTTAGGTAAAGTAAATCAGACTCTGGAGGTGAGTAAAGAATTGGTGTGTTTTTTTAGATACCGCGGTGTTTCTAATAAATGACTAACATTGCAATCTGATCTATAGAATACAGGGTGAAAAGGGAATGCATCCTCTAAATGCTATGCTCAGCAGGGCCAGTTGTTGAGCATTGGCCCATGAACCAGGAGGTCATGGTTTGATTCCCGGTCAGGGCACATGCCAGGTTGAGGCTGGATCCCCACTAGGGGGCACACAGGAATCAGCTCTATCATCAATGTTTCTGTCTCTCTATCCCTCTCCTTTCTTCCCTCTAAAATCAATAAAATATATATTTTAAAAAATCCTATGCCCAGCCAGTCCTATTTTCTATCTATGTGCTAAGGTGAAGGAATGACTATTTACAGATAAACATATTTTTAAAAAAATCTATCACTAATCTCAGGAAATGGAAAAGCTGTCTCCTCAAAGAGCAAATAAATGAGACTAGTCAGAAAAGGATAAAGACAAGGAATATAGGAACAGTGGTTAGCAAGGAGCCATACAATATCTGGTTACATCTGAATGTACAATGATAGGGATAGTGACTGGAGGCCTGAGAGACTTTAATAAAGGTTCTTGAACTTGTGTGGGGAGATTCTAATAATAGCTTGAAATTGAAAGTGTCAAGTGACTTCAGTAGAATTTAAAAGTTGAGTTAGACTCATGATGAAAAAAGGGAAGTAAAACAACTCTAAAGATTTCCCCTAAGGGTGGAAGAAAGAATGGGGGTGGGGGTTGGAAGAAGGAAAGCAGAGGAAGTGAAAAGACTGGGGATAGTTACTGTCGTCTAAAGGTTTCATTTTATGCGTGGGGCATCAGGGGAATAGAGAATGTTGGTGGAGGAAATGGTTGACATATTGTTTTCATATATATAGATGGTGTTTTTTATGGGCATCATCAATGGAAAGGTTATCAATAAATGGCATGGAAAAGTAATATATAAATCCTAAATAGGGAATAAAGAATACTTTGTCCAAGGAAGCAAAACATATGTAAAAGGGCATCTGTAGTTTCCTAATTTGCGATCCTGCCTCTTCCTGTAGGTAACATAACTTAAGGTGGTCTCTCTACTTGTGCATTAGGACTCATCCCCTCTAGTCAATTCATTGATGCATCTCTAGAAATTTTCCTCTCTCTCCTACATTATCCCTACTTCACTGTCTCCTGGATCATTCACATCAGGGTGGGGGGATAGCATCCAAACATGCTATCCCCTTCCCTACCCCCCCCAACCCGTATTTAAAAAATATCTTCATTCACTTTCCTGGTGAGCTCTGTTTATTGAAATTACTTCTCTTATAACTTCTTTTTAACTTAATCAAATTTCTGCACCCCACCACTGCACCAGGATTTTTGGTCAGATCTCCATGTTGCTAAATTAAGCATTCGTTTCTCAATACACATTAAGCTTTCAGCAATACTTAGCATAGGTAACCACCCCTTCACTTGAGAATCTTTCTTCACATGCCTTCCAGGATACCATGCTATCTTAGTTTTCCTCCTCTCTTACTGGTCATTTCTTAACTGTCTCATTTGATGATTCCTGTCTTTTCCCCAACAAGTTTATCCTGAAGTGCCCCCAGGCTCAGTTCTTCCACCTCGTCTCCACCTCTACCCACACACTTGATGATTTCATTCTATTTAATCACTTCTGAATTTCAAATTTCGATCTCTAGCCAAATCTGTAATGATATCCAAATGCCCATTTAACATCTCCATTTGGATATGGAATACACATCACAAATCAATATGTAGAACACTAAACTGATGATATTCCTGTCTCTGTGCAACTTTCTCCATCTGATTTAATGTCAACTCATCTTCTCAGTTGCTTTGGCCAATTAACCCACTTTACCTTCTCTTTTTAAAATTTATTTAAATTCTTTCCCCCATTGACCTCTCCCCAACTGCTCCCACCCCCCAACACATGCCCTCACCCCCATACTGTCTGTGTCCATTGGTTATGCTCATATGAATGCATACAAGTCCTTTGGTTGATCTCTTACCTTCCCTCCCCACCTCCACACACACACTTCCCACCCTCCTCTTCCTTTCCTCTGAGGTTTGATGATCTGTTTGATGCTTCTATGTCTCTGGATCTATTTTTGTTCATCGGTTTATGTTGTTAATTATATTCCACAAATGAGTGAGATCGTGTGATTTTTATCCTTCTCTGACAGGCTTATTTCACTTAGCATAATGCTCTCCAGGTCCATCCATTCTGTTGCAAATGGTAAGAGTTCTTTCTTTTTTACAGCAGTATAGTATTCCATTGTATAGATGTACCACAGTTTTCTAATTCACTCATCTGATGATGAGCTCTTAGGCTGTTTCCAAATCTTAGCTATTGTAAATTGTGCTGCTATGAACATAGGGGTGCACATATCCTTTCTGATTGGTGTTTCTGATTTCTTGGGATATATTCCTGTAAGTGGGATTACTGGGTCAAATGGGAGTTCCATTTTTAATTTTCTGAGGAAACTCTATACTGCTTTCCACAGTTGTTGTACCAGTCTGAATTCCCACCAGCAGTATATGAGAGTTCCTTTTCTCCACATCCTCACCAGCACTTGTTGTTTGTTGACGATAGCCATTCTGACAGGTGTGAGATGGCACCTCATTGTTGTTTTGCTTTGCATCTCTTGGATGATTAGTGACTTTGGGCCTTCTGTATGTCCACTTTGAGAAGTGTTTATTAGGTCCTTTGCCCATTTTTTGATTGGATTGTTTATCTTCCTTTTGTTGAGTTGTATGAGTTCCCTATAAATTTTAGAGATTAAACCCTTATCGGATGTCACCTTGGCAAATATGTTCTCCTATGCAGTGGGCTTTGTTTTTATTTTGTTGATGGTTTCTTTTGCTGTGCAGAAACTTTTTATTTTGATTTGTTTATTTTCTCCTTAGTTTCCATTGTCCTAGGAGATGTGTCAGTAAACATATTGCTATGACATATGTCTGATATTTTGCTGCCTATGGATTCTTCTAAGATCTTTATGATTTCCTATCTTACATTTAAGTCCATTATCCATTTTGAGTTTATTTTTGTTTATAGTGTATGTTGGTGGTCTAGTTTCATTTTTTTGCATGTATCTGTCCAATTTTCCCAACACCATTTATTGAAGAGACTGTCTTGACTCCATTATGTGCTCTGTTGTCAAATATTAATTGAGCATAATGGCTTGGGTCGATTTCTGGGTTCTCTGTTCTGTTCCATTGGTCTATATGTCTGTTCTTTGCCAGTATCAGGCAGTTTTGAGGACAGTGGCTTTGTAATATAGCTTGATGTTTGGTATTATGATCCCTCCAACTTTGTTGTTCTTTCTCAGGATTGCTGCAGCTATTCAGTTTTTATTTTATTCTATACAAGTTTTTGGAGAGTCTGTTCTAGGTATGTGAAATATGCCGTTGGTATTTTAATGGGAAGTGCGTTGAATTTATAGATTGCTTTGGGTAGTATGGGCATTTTAATGATGTTGATTCTACCAATCCATGAACAAAGTATAATCTTCTACTTGTTTATATCTTCCTCTATCTCTTTTTTCAATGTCCTGTATAGGTGTTTTACCTCCTTAGTTAAGTTTACTCCTAGGTTTCTTAATTTTCTTTGTTGTAATGGTAAATGGGATTTTTTTTTTTTTTTAGTTTCTCTTTCTGTGAGTTCATTATTGGTGAATAAAAAGGCCACAGCTTTCTGGGTGTTAATTTTGTATCCTGCTATATTGACAAATTCATTTATTAAGTCTAGTATTTTTTTGATGGAGTTGTTAGGGTTTTTTATGTACAATATCATGTCATCTACAAATAATGACAGTTTTACTTCTTTTCCAATTTGGATACCTTTTATTTCTTCTTCTTGTCTGATCACTATGGCTAGCACTTCCAGTACTATATCGAACAGGAATGGTGAAAGTGGGCATCCCTGTCTTGTTCCTATTCTTAGGGGAAGTGAGTTTAGTTTTTGCCCATTGAGTATGATGTTGGCTGTGGGTTTGTCATATAAGGCTTTTATTATATTGAGGAATGATCCCTTTATTTCCACTTTGCTGAGAGTTTTTATCAAAATGGGTGTTGGATTTTGTCAAATGCTTTTTCTGCATCAATTGATATGATCACGTGGTCTTTGTCTTTCAACTTGTTTATGTGATATATCACATTTATTGATTTGCGGATATTGTACTAGCCTTGCATCCCTGGAATAAATCCCATCTGGTCATGGTGTATGATTTTTTGGATGTATTGCTGGGTGCTACCTTATCTTTTTATACTCTTCCCCTTGCTCAGTTTTCTCAGTGACACTAGCTCCTTATGATTTTTTAAAGTTGTTGTTCATGTTTTCTTAGGGTCATTTCCTCCTCCAGGACCACTCTTCCCTCAAATATCTACAAGGCTATTTCTAGCCCCAGTTTTTAGACTTTGCTCAAATACCTTCTATAGCCTGAAACCCTTATTTAAGAATGATTCCTCCCCTTTCATCACAGCATTTGCAATTCCCCTATCCTTCACTGTATTTTCACAGCAATTACTGATGATGTAACATTTCATCAGGTAAAATATTATATAATTTATAATTTTATAATGTTTACTGTGTTCCTCTTTCCTTAAAATGTACAGTTCTCAAGGCCAGGGATCTTTTGTTTGTTTGTTTGCTTCACTGATTTATTTATTCTAATAACTTACAGTAGTGCCTGGAATCAATAGGACTCAACAAATCAGGTACATTTGTATCTCAGTATAATAAGGATGATTCCTTGGATATATTCAAAACCCAACTTTATTTTAATTTCATAATATGCCTATGACATAATGACCATTGTTTTCCTCTAAATCCATATCATGATTACTTTGGACTTTTGTTAGGGATGATTCAGCATGAATCATTTAGTTCGGGAGAACAATTAAAAGACTTATTTTTGTAGAAATCAGACCCGACTTTATAAGGCTGAATGGCTAGCATTGGCTTCTCTGCTGAGATATGAGGTGCCAGGCAGGCCGGCAGGTGACAGAGAGTGAACCTTTGTCACCTTCTCCCCATCCTCACCACCCCTCCAGCCCTCCAGATGCCCATCTCTGCAGATCACCCACGTTAAACAAAATACCCTGAAGAGGGGTCAGGGTGGATGGGGTGGGGGCTCATGCTGGCCGCTGGCCAGTTCCTGCCATCAGTCCAATGCTCCCCCACCGGGTATAAACGTCCCTGCCTTTTCTGATTTGTGCATGTGTCAGAAAGGCTGAGCAAGTTCTTGCATGCATCCCGCGTGGTGGAAACAGCAGCACGGGGGCAGGAAGTGAGCCACCAGTGAGCAGCGCAGGTGCAATACCACTGAGTTACACTTGCCTGCAGTTGATTATTTGTAAATTGCTGGAGTAAAACACTAGGAGAACCTTTGTTTGTGTGTCCAATTTTGCCACTTCTTTGCTAGAAAATGGGTCCCTTTGTCTGAGGCAATATTAGGTGGGAACCCATACTAGTGACTTAACCATTCTGTGAGCTTCTCATTTGATGGTGGCAACTAGAAGCAGGGAATGAGAAGCCATACCCAGAACAGAAGTCCCCTCCATTACTGCTTCTTCTGGGGCTGCCATAGTTTGAGAATACTTTATTCTTGGCATCAGCATAAGTTGTGGTGTACCTCAGATTTCCCCTGATTATTTTAATACATAGTAACTAAGTAATACAAAGAACTTCCAGGCCTAATCAATGCCATAGCCAGTCTCTGGCCAGTTTGGTATATTTCCATGTTCTTCAATACCAAATGCATTCATCATAGAGTAACTCGACAGCTGCAGAGCTCAGTGAATAAATTCTGCAAAGCGGGTTGGTGTTTATTTGTTTATTTTTGTGACTAAATTGCTATGACCTCACCAGAGGCATTCAGTGAAGGAAACAGTAATTATTTAATTAACTGCAGCTGTTGAAGTTGAGTCACCTTCAATTTCTATATATATCAGAGAAAAACATATCCCTTCACTACAGGGAGGTTTATGGAAATTCACTCAATGTTTATTCAGAATGTTAGTAGGTGTCCATTATGTGCCCGGAGATACAAGTTTAAACATGGGGACAGCAGTGACTCGGAATCAGACTATCTGGTTATGGAGGAGGGAACCTCCTGTATGGGACTTAGTGATGGTGTGCAGTATGGATGGTGTTGCTCCTGTAAGCGGATGTGCTGTGTGTACTAATTTAGGGTTATACTGAAGAATAGCATTGGCCCTAATGAATAACTCATTAGGCTGATGACCTTCCAAACTTTGATTATTGCTACCCAAGACAACATATGCCTTTCAAAGATTCTTCAAAAGAGAATATATGCTGTTTCATGTTAGCAGTAAAGGAGTTACAGGAATAGGACACAAAAATGCTATCAGATGTTGGACTGCCTAGTCTGCTCCTCTAATTTCTTATTTCTCATTTATTTGTCTCCTTGCTGTACTTTTGGGGAAGATTTCCTCAATTATATCTTCCAACTACCCACCTTCTTTTGAATTTTTCATTTTTACTGTAATATATTTTAATTTCTAAGCATCCTTATTTGTCAATTTTATTTAAGCAACCCAAAGCAATAGAAGCAATATCTTCTCATATCTGTACATATTCAATGCTTCCCTGTCCCTTGTAGTTTCTTCCTGTTTGTTTTGTCCCCTTTTTTATTGCTTATATCACTGTAGTCATGCACGGCCTAACGATAGAGCTGTGTACTGAGAAATGGGTCCTTAGGCAATTTCATCAGTGTGGGATCATCATAGAATGCTCTTACCAAACCGAGATGGTATAGCCTACTAACCACTTAAGCTATATGGTATCCAGTGGTCGGCAAACTCATTAGTCAACAGAGCCAAATATCAACAGTACAACGATTGAAATTTCTTTTGAGAGCCAAATTTTTTAAACTTAAACTATATAGGTAGGTACATTGTTATTAACTTAATTAGGGTACTCCTAAGGCTTAGGAAGAGCCACACTCAAGGGGCCAAAGAGCCGCATGTGGCTCGCCAGCCACGGTTTGCCGAGCCACAGTTTGCCGACCACTGGAAGCCTATTGCTCCTAGGCTGCATGCCTCTACAGCATGTTACTGATTGAACACTGTAGGCAATTGGAATGCCACGGTGAGTACAATATTTTTGTATCACTGGCAGTGCAGTGGGGTTGTTTACTCCAAAATCACCACAAACGTGTGAGTAATGGATACATGGCGCTACCAGACCTGTTCCCTGAAAGGTGTCTGAGGCCCTGGCGGTGTGACTTCAGGCTTTGGGCTCCAAGTTCCTCCTGGATTGTGCCCTGGTGCAGTGAGGACAGAGAGAGAAGGAAAGTAGGGAGGAGGAGGCAGAGGAGGGAAAAGGAAGAAGGGAGGGCTGAGTCTTAAGTGGAAGTCAGGTAAGAGGCACCAGGTGCCTGGCAGCTGCACTACAGGTCCCTGCAGCAGCTCTATGACATTACCTCAGCTATGTGGTCACTAGGCAATAGGAATTTTTCAGCTCCGTGATAATCTTGTGGGACCACTGTCCTATATGCAGTCCCTTGTTGACCAAAACATCTTTGTACAAGACTGTAGAGTCCACGTTAAAGACATCTCATCCCTCAGAGGTCAGTTAAGACTTGGCCTTGGGCTCATGCACGAGTGGGAGACAGAAAGCTGACTGGAATCTCTGTGTGGCTTAGGTTGGCCTCTAGGTTTACCTGAGTGGGTTGTTTCTGAGGACACCCTAGGGTCAACATCCTGAAACTGACATTGTCCAGGCAGCCAACTGAAGGGGAAGGGCTGGGGGTGCTCCCTGTTCAGGGTTTGGAATGTCAATGGTCACTTCATCCTCATGTCAGAAATGCAGCCCTGAAATTCCTCTGGGGTCCCCCCAGCAGAGACCCCTTTTCACCTGCTCACAGACTAAACCTCCAGATCTCTGCTGGGGGTGGGAGCCAGTCCCCCGAGGCATGGGGTGGGAGAAGGACCCAACTTTTCCAATAGCCTTCACACTAGTCCCTCGCCTCAGACCCACTTAGTGCTCGGTCCCTGTGCTCCTTGAAATAAACATGTTGGTTCTTTGTTTTCTCCACTGCCAACTTTAGTTTGGGCCTCTTGGGCGTGCTGAGCCAGTTATTTTTGTGAATTAAGAAAAAGCGTTCCCTCCAGAAGACACAGGTCTTGCTTGGTGACGGCAGGGTAAAGAGCTGGATTTTATATCCCCTGGCCCTCTTCCCAGCCTCTGTCATTCCCAGTATCCATGGTCCCCACGGGCCCATCTGCTGTTTATCTCCTCTTTGCGAATGTTTTTTGTTTTTAAGTTCCCTTTGCAAAAGCTTGAATGAATGTTTTTCTTTTTCTGGAGGAAGCTAAATTACATATGTTTATTTGATCTTTTTATCATAACCTGGAAAAGATTTTTAGCAGTTTTAAAAGTCAGATGAATATCATATTCTGGAATCATTATTTCACCAGATCTATTCAGAGATTTGTATTCTATTTTTGTGGCTAAATAGAAGTATCTGGTCAAAATTCTTAAGACAGATCATGTGGCATCAGAGATCAAGATATTGCTGCATAAGCAACCCTGAAGAACATACTATTTGCAAAGCAAATTCAAAACCACAGATTTGCTTGAATCGGATAATATTAAAGTTTAGATGTCATCTAGAATAAGGCTGATATTTAAAACTAATTAAGAAGTTGTGCAAATGGCATATAAATATATTACTCAGCATATTCTGAATGGCTCAGTAATTGCAGAACATTATTCATCTCACTTTGTGACCTCCCATTCAGGGGTGAAAACAGAGATTTCTTTATTCTCAGTGATGGAAGCCAGGAGCTATTTACTCTGAAGCTAAGGGTTCTCACACTCTAGCTTTTCTAATGGGTTAGAAATTAGTAAAATCACAAGGGACTCTGTAATATCTTTCTCTTTGCCACAGAAATGTGGGCAGGAAGCATGATGTGGATTATCTTTTTCAGAATCTAAGAATGTGTTTTAGCCCAACCATTGTGGCTCAGTGGTTGAGTGTTGACCTATGAACCAGGAGGTCATGGTTCAATTCCCAATCAGGACACATGCCCGGGGTTACAGGAGGCAGCCAATCAGTGATTCTCTTTCATCATTGATGTTTTTATCTCTCTCTTCCTCTCCTTTCCTCTCTGAAATTAATAAAAATATATTTTAAAAAACAAATGTGTTTTAGACATTAGACCTATATAAGACACAATTCTTTTTTTTTTTAAGTTAAAGAATGATTTGGTGTTTGGTGACTACTCACTCCCTCTGACCACAACCAATAGGTGGCATTGCCTAAGCTCACCTCTGCAGTGGCCCGCTCCCTCACACTAACTGAACATGAAGCTCAGGTCCTGTGCGGGAGCCCATTGCATCACAATGTTCACCGTGTCCATGTGTTTCACAAGCTCTATGGGCCCTGTTCTGAGCACAGAGATATCTTCACCCAAATAAAATTTTCTAAAGTACGATTTAGATTGCATCATTTTCCCTTAAGACGTTTTGCAGTTCCTTATCCCATCCACTCAGCCATTAGCATGGCATCTGAAGCTCTCAGAATTTCCATTCAGTACACCTTCACCCTGTAAATTTCCACCAAGTTGGATGACTTGCTGTTTTTCTAAAAATGTGCAATTCTCTGATTCCATACATTTGCTCTTACCAGTCTCTCCACCTGAAAATGTTCCCTTCTTCTTCCCCCTCTGTATCTGTTCAATTTTATCTGTTCTTTAAGTCCCAGCTCGAGTCACTTCTTCACTCAGTCTATACAAATTTTACAGCATTACCTTTTATCTTATGTAGTATATCCTATATAATAAAAGGCTAATATGCAAATTGACTGAACAGCAGAACGGCCGGTTGCTATGACGCACACTGATCACCAGGGGGAAGACAATCAAGGCAGGAGCTGCCCCCTGGTGGTCAGTGTGCTCCCACAGGGGGAGCGCCGCTCAGCCAGAAGCTGGGCTGACAGCTGGCGAGTGCAGTGGCGGTAGCGGGAGCCTCTCCTGCCTCTGCGACAGCATTAAGGATGTCCGACTGCCCACTTAGGCCCTCTCCCTGGACTGCGAGAGGGCGCAGGTTGGCCTGAGGGATTCCCCCACCCCAAGTGCACGAATTTCGTGCACTGGGCCTCTAGTATCCTATATAATAAAAGGGTAATATGCAAATCTACCGAATGGTAGAACTCCTGGTCGCTATGACACGCACTGATCACTAAGGGGGCAGACGCTCAATGCAGGAGCTACCCCATGGTGGTCAGTGTGCTCCCCCAGGGGGAGTGCTGCTCAGCCAGAAGCCCTGAGCTGGGCTCATGACTGGCAATCATAGAGGCAGTGGCGGGAGCCTCTCCTGCTTCCATGGCAGGCAGACATCCCTTGAGGGGTCCCAGACTGTGAGAGGGTGCAGGCCAGGCTGAGGGATTCCCCCTGAGTGCATGAATTTCGTGCATTGGGCCTCTAGTATTTATATAATTTCCCTTAATTTTTGTTACTTTAGAAAAAAAAATTTTTTTAATTCTCTCCAGCTCTGAGCCAGGAGGCTGGCAAATAGTAGGTCCTGCATTTTTGAATAATTCTTTCCTAAATGACTGATATATTGAGTCT
>NW_005871063.1:13839060-13869800 GCF_000147115.1 Myotis lucifugus | reverse complement strand
CATCTACATTGTTGTTTCCTAATAATTGGTCAGATTTCCTTTGTGCCCCAGTATTGGGCAAATCCTTATAAATATTCCATGTGTGCTTGAAACCACTATGTAATCTTTCTCTTTCCTGGAAGATGCAGTAAGGTTTCTAGCACCCACATGCGTCTCAGTTCACCTTCAGTGGAATTACAATCCTGGCCCCAGCCTCTGTAACATTCAACTGAGTACACTAAAGGAACATTGCAATGCCAAATTCTATCCACCTCACACTGAGTACCCAACATACTCCTTGCACACAGGCATGCCTTTTTCTCTTTTGTCCAATTTTTGTTTAATTTTATTGTTGATATTTGTTGTCTAGCATTTCAAATATTTTTAGTAAGAAAGGGTTCATTTCCTGCCAGATTAGACCACTGTGTTGCCAAAACTCAGGAGCAGATTTGTAATGTCCACATATCGGACAGTGTTCAGGAGACTCCTTTTTTCCACACCCAGAAACCATGGAAAATATATGTTAATCCCCAGGCATTGAACCAATGTCAGATTGCCATTGTCAGGTGGTCCAGGCCTAGGCATGCTATAATGTATCCTTGAAAATGGAGGGAAAATCCAAGTTAACACTTCTTGGCATCAAAAGCCTGTACATAAGTGGAGGCAAGGGAAGATTCTTCCTCATCTTACTGTTAGTAGCTTCGTCCAACACAGCATCAGAAACAGAATTTTCCTCAAGCTAAGGGTGGTTCTTAAAAACAGAAATCATTATTCATAATTCAAAAAAGGGTAGGCTGTTTGTTTCTAAGCCTCAACTACGTGTCCTTCATAAGATTGCTAAAAGTTTTTAAAGGGAGCAAGTTGTCTTAGTTTTGTGTGAATATTAGACAGTAAGAAACATTTTGAAGTTGTACATATTAGTGTGCAGTGCTATTCCCATTCCCATCCAAACTTCTATTCAAGAAATAGTATTTAAATGATTAAAGTAAATACTTTTTGGGGGAGTTAATCCTCACCTGAGGATATTTTCCCATTGGTTTCTAGAGAGATTAGGAGGAGAGAGAGTGAGTGAAAATTTGATGTGAGAGAGACACATCTATTGGTTGCCTCCCTTGCACACACCCCTACCAGGTGCACGTCCTTGACCTGGAATCAAACCTGTGACCCTTTGTTGTGGAGGCCGACACTCTAGCCACTGAGCAGCACCAGCCAGGGCTAACATAAATACTTCCTTTACTATCCCTTCTATACAATCTATGGGACCATTTTAGTAAAAATAAGATACTCATTGTTTCTCAGAATTCAAAAGTCAGGCTTTTCTGATCTCTTGAGTTCATAAATATCCTATTTCCCTTGACTGAGTAGAAGGGAAGGACACTCATATTTCTCAGCCTCCCTATGAGTTGGGCACTTTACAAACATTGTTTCATTTAATCTTCATGACTATTAAACACGTAGTTAGCATTATTCATTTAGGTCAGAAGTGAGGAAATGAGATTCACAAAGATTAAATACTCTTATAAATGTCTAAGAATTATTTAGCAGATGACCAGAGTTAAGGACTAAGCCCCAATACTAACACCTTGACTTCACAAACTATAATAATACTAACACCTTGACTTCACAAACTATAATAATAGAAGGGTAATATGCAAATTAGACCAGACATCCTTCTGGACAAAGCCGGCGGCCGAAGCGAAGCCTGGGTCCTGGGTGCCTGTCAGCAGCCAGAGGGAAGCCAGCCTGGGTCCCAGGTGCCAGAAGGAAGCTGGTGCTGGCATCTGGGGGAAGGAAGGCCTACTCTTGCACGAATTTTGTGCATTGAGCCTCTAGTCTAAAATAAGAGAAATTCAAAACTCATTTCTGATACCTAACTAGTGATTCCAGGGCATTGCTAGAAATAAATGGATGGACCTAGAGCCACAATTTAAACATCTTACCCTGATTACATTATGCTTCATTTCCCTTCATTGTTAACTACTACTGAATGGTAGTCTTTTGAAAATGATTTTCATTTATGTGAACTGTTACAGAAGGGTCAGATCCATAAAATTTTCTTCTTGGGTATTCTAATCCTAAAGTCCACATAGAGAAATAGAGTCATTTTTCTTACACATGGTCTTTCTTTTGTCCACACTTCAAAGCATGAGTTTCACAGGGCTAACCATAAGTGACTGTTTTAGCTATATCAATATTTTTATTGGTTTAATATTTGCCTCAATATCCTGAGATAAAATAATAATAAAATAATAGCTTTCCATATTATAATAACAACTTCCACTTACTTTGCAATATCATGAACATTTTATTAGGTGCTGAACACACATTGTTTTAGCATATCCGTGATACATGGAACATTACTACTTTTCAGCCAAAATCCTGAAGTTAGAAAATTTTCCAAAGTCACCCAGCTGATCTGTGGGACTGCAATAATCTGATCTATCTGACTCCAAAACTAAGTTATTGCTACTATAGTACATCTTATAAAAGACCCTTGGTGAGAGTACTGCTATTTTAACATGGTTCAGTTTCTGAACTCAAAGTGGTTATTCTACTCCTGTAGTTTTTGTGACCTTGAAATGAAACACTAGATGCAATCCCAATTAATATCTATATATATAAAAGGCTAATATACTGTATCTAACCGTTCGACTGGTCGCTATGACACACACTGACCAGCAGGGGGCAGATGCTCAATGCAGGAGCTGCCGTGACACTCACTGGCAATTTACAGAGAAACGGCACCATGGACCTGGCACCGACAAACCAACACTCTGTTTCCCCTAAATGGGACACAGGCTCTGCCACCACCCCAGAGCAACAGCCTACCAAATCGCAGCCTACACTGCTGAGACCTCATGGTGCAAAATGCAGCCTACAGCCCAGCCTAGCCCAGAAGCAGTCACTGTGGGCACTAGATAATGATGTCACGTAGCAACGCCCGGCTTCCTCTCCCTAGCGACTAGCCTTCTTGGGGTTTCTTCAGCCCAGGAACACAACTTGCTTTATAGCCAAGTGGAAACATTAACTAAATGTCTGTGATGCGTTTTCCTGTGCCTTGTCTCATTTGATCTCACAGAGGTCCTGGAGTAGGTAGATAGGAGACTCAGTGGAATCCTACTTTCTTTTCATTAACCGGAAAATGGAGATTTAGAAAGCTTAGAAACTTGACCTGACTGAAAAGAAGTAAGAACTGGTGGACCTTGAAAATGACTTCAGGTTTTCTCACTGCGCAGAATATAGCCAAACACTGCTGCAGTTAAATATTTTACCCTTTGTTCTTCCTGCATGATCTACAATAATAATCTGCTTTGTGTTGATATTTACTGCTGTGTTGTTGACAATTACCTGAAAGAGAAATTGGGGTGCTTCACTGGGCTGGAAAAAAGTTTAGCTAAATCAAAAAGCAAGTCTAAATAAACAAGTTTATCAATATACTAGAGGCCCAGTGCATGACTTTGTGCCCCAGTAGAGTCCCTTGGCCTGGCCTGCAGGATCGGGCCCAAACCGGCTCTCCAACATCCCCTGAAGGGTCCCAGATTGTGAGAGGGTGCAGGCCAGGCCGAAGGAACCCACCGGTGCACAATTGGGGCCGGGGAAGGGCGTGGAAGGTTGGCCAGCTGGGGAGGGACCGTGGGAGGGCTCCAGGGCATGTCTGGCCTGTTTCACTCAGTCCTGATCAGCTGGACCCCAGCAGCAAGCTAACCTACCAGTCGGAGCATCTGCCCCCTGGTGATCAGTGCACATTATAGCAACTGGTTGACCAGTTGACTGACTGCCCCCTAGTGGTCAGTGCAAGTGGTTGAGTGGCCTTAACATATCATTAGCATATTACGCTTTGATTGGTTGAACAGCTGACCGAACGACCGGACACTTAGCATATTAAGCTTTTATTATATAGGATGTAAACCTCTCGTTGGCACCAATCGCACACATGTGTTTTGATCTGTCATTGTCGATCGTGAATTTGGTTGACACTTCTATTTTAGAGAAAGGGCGAATAGCGATATTAAAATATTTCTTCTAATTAATTTCCTTTCAGTGTGCACAAATTTGTGCACCGGGCCACTTGTTTAATATAAACACACGGAAGAGGAGGTGGTTGCTGCCTGTACCTGTGTGTTGCCAGGGTGAGTGCATTCTACTACACCCTCTGTGTTGTGCTCCCTTTGAGAAAGAGAAAATGTTCCCCCAATCCTGGAGGCCGTTACTGGAGATTACATTATATACTGTGTCAAATAATAGCAAACCATCCCAGTAAGGGGCAACACTTCATACTTGACAGTGCTTATTCAGTGTTACTCACTTTGCTTATGCCTTTGTTTCTCTGAGTTAATATTTGCCACCTGACATTTCATAGCTACACACAATGAGACCTTGAAAGTTTTAAATTCAAGCAAGTTTGATTAAAACAAAGAATGTTTTTTTTTCAAGGATTCCAACTTGCCCTGCTCTTAAATTTTGTTTTGTACCTTTTCCTTTTCAAGGTATTAGATTAAACTAATTAAATCAAAAGTCTCTGTGCATGCCCTCTCTCCAATTATGAATTCATTCTACAATGTCCAAAGAAAATATATCCCTTATAGTTTTGTTTCTCTATAACACTTTGATCATTGTAACTTGCTTTCCTTAGCTGCTACTAGGACTTTTATTTAGAGGTATATTCTGGACAAATTTTAACATAGTGGGTTTTTACATAATTGAATGCCTAAGAAAAGTGTTATTTTGAGGATATAGACACCTGCTTTTCTATAGTTAAAAGTAATATAATGTCTAATTAATTCAATACAAATGAGACATTGTTTTGATCTCTGCATGGTATTAAAATAAAATGTGTAGGTATATGCAAGATGTTCTCTGTAGGCTACCTGCAATAACTCACAGATTAGATATTTAAATATTATTGGTCTGTTTGAACAAAGCTAATTGAAATATAATAATGTGTCCACGGAACTCCTGTGCTTTTGTTATCTCCTTGGTAACCGAGGTCTTATCTACATGTCTCTGGATAGCTTTCATTGAAAATTATTTTATTTAAAACATGTTTTATCTTATTCTGTAGGTAGTAAGTGATATCATTATAATTAGCTAGTTATTAATAATCCCTAGAGGCCCGGTGCACAAAATTTGTGCCTGGGCGGGACCCGGGGGGTGTTCCTCAGCCCGGCCTGCACCCTCTCCAATCCGGGACCCCTGGCTCCTAACTGCTCACCTGACTGCCTGCCTAATCACTCCTCACAACTCTGACTGCCTGATCGCCCCTAACCCCTCTGCCTGCCTGCCTGATCATCCCTAACTGCCTCTGCCTGCCTGCCTGATGCCCCTAACTGCTCTCCCCTGCCAGCCTGATTGCCCCTAACTGCTCTCCCCTGCTGGCCTGATCACCCTTAACCGCTCTCCCCTGCTGGGTGGATCGCACCTAACTGCTCTCCCCTGCTGGCCTGATCACCCCTAACTGCTCTGCCTGCCTGCTTGATCACCCCTAACTGCCTCTGCCTTGGCCCCGCCACCATGGCTTTGTCTGGAAGGATGTCCGGAAGATGCCTGGTCTATCCAGTCTAATTAGTATATTACCCTTGTATTAGTATAGATAATAAAAAGGAAAGGCCAGATATTATAGACATGACATTTGGGCACCTTCACTAGGAAGCTGCAATTTCACACTTAACCAGGAAGGGAAGAGGTCTAACACAGGAAAGATAGATGCATGCCCAGTAAAGTGATTGAAATAACATAGAAAAGTTATTTTCCAGTCAATCACACTTGGGGACAGAGATGTTTGGCCAGAATGGGTGTGACCACTGTAAGCTTGCAAATATTTGGGAATACCTAATCCCCTAAACAAAGGAGTTTGCTCTTTTGGGACTCTTGTTGCTCATGTGCTCCTGGCTCGCTCTTGGCTTCCTAGTTTTCACCCACATGGCCCACAGCCATGCGGATCCCACACACAGTGGACTAATGGACTGCAGCTAGGTTGATGCTATATTGGACTATGCAAATATGGAATGGAAACTTTGGACACTGGGTCTGATTTTAGCTCTACTGAAATCCCAGCTACAGTTCTTCTATGACTGGGCTAAGAAAAATGGGACTTTGAAAACCCAGGGGTGTAATTCCATGGAAATAAATTGGGATAGCTTTCTACTATATCCCATCCTCCCATGCAAGTCTCAGAAAATTCCTTTTCCGAGGATATCACAAGAACTCCAACCCCAGCAACAAACAGGGAAGGCAAGACATGCTCTCCTGCAATAACCGAAGTACTCAATAAATACTCAACTTGGTAGCTAAAAAGTCTCAGAAGCAGTGGTTCTCAACCTTCCTAATGCCTTGACCCTTTAATACAGTTCCTCATGTTGTGGTGACCCCCAACCATAAAATTATTTTTGTTGCTACTTCATAACTGTAATTTTGCTACTGTTATGAATCATAATGTAAATATCTGATATGCAGGATGTATTTTCATTGTTCGTGACCCACAGGTTGAGAACCGCTGGTTTATGAGGACACTGAAGCTATGTGCTTTGATTTAAATTGCTATGTGAAACTGGCAATTTAGAATCTGACTCCCCAGCAAGAAACTAGATGTGTTAAAATTCAAACTCTTCTGTAACTGACTTACCGTCCATTGGAGAGAAAGCATACAAAGGTGCATCTCTTTTAACACCAACAAACCCAGCTTTTTTTACACTGCTTATAAAGCACAAGGCAAAGAGAGTTCCTTTATGTTATTATTATTATATACTAGAGGCCCGGTGCACAAAAATTTGTGCACTCGGGCGGGGGGGGGGGGGTCCCTCAGCCTGACCTGTGCCCTCTCGCAGTCAGGGACCCCTCGGGGGATGACCACCTGCTGGCTTAGGCCTGTTCCCCGGGGGATTGGGCCTAAGCTGGCAATCAGACATCCCTCTGGCAGCCCGGGAGCCCTCAGGGGATGTCCACTTGCCAGTGGGGAGCAGGCCTAAGCTGCAGTCTGACATCCTTAGTGCTACTGAGGAGGCGGGAGAGGCTCCCACCACCACCGCTGTACTGGCAGCCATCAACCTGTCTTGTGGCTGAGCAGAGCTCCCCCTGTGGGAGTGCACTGACCACCAGGGGACAGCTCCTGCATTGAGCATCTGCCTCCTGGTGGTCAGTGTGTGTCATAATCACCAGTCATTCCCAATCTTTCTGCTGTTAGGGTCAGTTTGCATATTACCCTTTTATTATATAGGACTAGAGTCCCTGTGCATGAATTTGTGCACAGGTGGGGTCCGGCTGGCCCACCCCGATAGGGGCTGATCAGGGCTGTGCCAGAGGGGATGGGAGAAAGGCCGCAGGAGGTTGGCCGGCCCCACCCCGATGGAGAGGCTTATCAGGGGCAGGGCTGGCAGGGGAGCTGTGGGAGGTTGGCCAGCCATCCCGCTTCTGATTGGGGTAGGGGGCACCAATTGTGGGCCGGGCCACCTGGAGGGAGGGGCTGCGGGAGGTTGGGGGGGCCAATTGGGACCCTGATTGGGCTGGTTGGCCGCCCCAGTGCGTGTCATAGCAACCGGTCATTCCAGTTGTTCCAGCGGTCCAGTCGCTTGGCTTTTATATGTAGACTAGTAGCCCGGTGCATGAAATTCGTGCACGTTGAAAGGGAATTAATTAGAGCAGCAGTTCTCAACCTGAGGGTTGCGAACAATGAAAATACATCCTGCATATCAGATATTTACATTACAATTCATAACAGTAGCAAAATTACAGTTATGAAGTAGCAACGAAAATAAATTTTATGGTTGGGGGTCACCACAACATGAGGAACTGTATTAAAGGATCACAGCATTAGGAAGGTTGAGCACCACTGAATTAGAGGAATGTAATTTGGACTCGCTATCTAATATCAATAATATGTGAGCGTGAGGCAGTCCGAGTTTCTGAAATTCAATGATATGAATTTTAGCTATTACTTTGCCAAATAAATGGAATTTACAGATATCATTTAAAAGAGTATTCAGCTTAATATTAAAAACTCTGGCTGCCAACTCAGGTCTGTTTTCAACTTTTTGCCAGCGTTGTAAATTGTTTGCAATATCTGCCCATTTGGGGTTGCATGTCATGGTTATGAATAAATCAGGCTTGCCATACCTTGTTATAATTGCCATAGCATCCTGATATCGCTGTTGCATATTTCTGGGACTACCCTCAGAAGATGATGGAAGTATTATCATTTTACCAATCGGCACATTGTCATTTTCAGATCTAGATTTGAGATAATCCATCAAACCACTTTATTTTTCAACTCTCAACTTAGATTGGTTTGCTTTGATGAAATTTATCCAATTGGCCTCCATTTTTGAATACAAATCCACGATAAACTGTTGAGTTAATTTTCCTGCATTTAAAATAGGATTAAACGTGTCCAGCACAGAGAGATGAAATCCATTAATACTGCATTTGTGTGACTCGTGTCCTTATATTTTGTCTAGTATTATTGTTGATTACACTGTTGTCTCTGAGTCTTAATGCAATATCTGTTCCCTAGCCTTTTTCACCATGTGGAAAAAGAATAGGATATGTCATTGCATCTAATGTAGGAAACAGGATATTGATTTGTTTCATTTTAGTGGCATTTGGATTATTGGGATCTGGTTTACAATGGATGAGCAAGTCCCTTTCAAAAGGAGGTTCTCCATCTTCGTTTCTGAATATGACAGCAACCTTGGTTACACGGGGAAAATTATATCTACCTGGGTCACTGTTACGCTCGTATTTAATCGCCATTGTTAATTCTGTGGGAGCAATAACTTTTGCTGCTGCTTCAGATTGGGCTTCCTTTTCTACCTCATGTAGCATCTTGTACGATTTTGTTAATTCATTTATTTCATGCATGAGGTTGTTGATGTTGATCATGAGTCTTTCTGAATAGCCCTGGTTTTCTGGCATTGCTAATCTTTTACTTGTAGCTTCGGCTATATCTAAAATATAGAGTTGAGCAAACTTCTGAGAAACACCATCCGAAGGATGTAAAGTTCCAGTATGGTGATAAACTTGTCTGTGTATTCTAAAACAGTATGGCCCATATCCTGATGGTGATGCGATATTTGCACCCATGGAAGCAAAAGCAAAAGAACTATTTATGGAACGAATATTTTCCATGAAATTTTTACTGTCAGAATCTTCGTTTGTCGTTAATCTTTTTAAATATGCCGGGTAATCTGGAAAATGTATATCATTTGGACAGACTTTCCCTTTGCTACAACATCAAGTAAATTTCCCATCGGATGGTTTTTCATCAGAGAAATTTAGTGATAGGCAAAATTCACATCGAACAGTCATTCCACCACAACTGTGTTTGAGAATTGCATCCTCATGTACTCCGTTTTCGCTGAGAAGGCAGTTCCTACCAGTATTGGTAGTACTTGTTGATGACTGTTTTCTAGGCATATTCTATCGTCGCCACTGCCTTCTTTCAACTTCAAAGGCACGTTGGTCTTTAGACATTTTCTGTCGATAACGTCGGTGTTTTTCGGCATCAGAACAACGTTTTTCCAGTAGCTGGTGTTCAGATACATTCTGTCCCAGGCGCCACCTTCTTTCAAGATCAGATGCCGCTGCTCTGCAGACATTTTCTGTTGATAATGCTGGCATCTTTTGGCTGCAGAGCTACGTTGTATCAACAGTTGTTCTTTAGACGTAGTCCCACCTCTCTACTGTCACGGTCTGAGATGCAGGTGAATGAGAGTCCTGGCTGTCAGGCTGCTGAGAGCTGTCTGACCAAAGGCTGATTCTGGCTGATTCTGTGGGGGTGGGACTTCCTCCTCCCTGCTGTCAGTTTCCACAGCTGTGATGAGGAAGCTGGGGTGACAGAGGGAGCCGCGCCCTCCAAGCCGCCCTCTCTCTCGCTCTGCTCTATGTCCAGCGGCCTCCTCCTCTGCCAAGTCCTCCAAACCTCCCGCTCTCCGCCTGCTCCTCTCCCACTCTGCTCTCCGCCGGCAAGGTCCTGGGAGCCCGCGGGTGTGGCTTCGCACGCCTCCCGGGGCGGTGAAGGTCCCAGGAGTCCACGGGCGTGGCTTGGCTTGGCAGGCCTCGCCTTCCAGGCCGGCAATGGTCCCGGGAGCCCGCGGCCATGGCCGCTGTCGCCTCCTGGCACACTTGACACCTGCATATGCAAATTAACTGCCATCTTTGTTGGGTTAATTTGCATAGTCACTGTGATTGGCTGGTGGGTGTGGCTTGAGCGTAGCAAAGGGATGATTAATTTGCATGTTTCTCTTTTATTATATAGGATTTTGTGTAAAATAATACTTAATAAACTATATCCATTGTGCTCTGATGTAACATTTTATACACAGTGAGTTCCTAGGCTCATTTATTTAAAAAATAAATAAGGTTCATTTGAAAAAGTTTATTTTTTAAAAAATGTGTTGTATTAGAACTATTACTGACCAAGATTTGTTTTGAAGAGTAAGAAATGAGGCATTTTGATCCCATGCTATCATTGTTAACAAGTCACTGAGATTTTACAAGATAGCATGCATTTTCCCATTTTTATTAAATATATTGTAAAATTTTGGATGAAGACTCCTTTCTGAGCCCTAAAGTAGTAAAATCAGGACATACCTGATTGTGAGTTAGCAATGAACAGAAGTCATTTAAGACTCAGTCCATCTCAAGATATGAGGTTATTAGAACCTTAATAGGACAACTGAAAAAACTCAAGAAAGGTCTGTAGATTGTATTATATCATCATGACTTTCATGATTGTACTTTGATTATGTTTGAGAATGTCCTTGTATTTTTAGGAAACACATGCTGTAGTATTTAGGGATAACTGAGCATATTGTCACATCAATTTACTCTGAAATAGTTAAATATTGAGAGAGAGAGGGGGGTGAGGGGGAGAGAGAGAGAAAGGATGATAACAAATGAGATAATTTTTAACATTTGGGAAATCTGGGTGAAGGGTGTATAATTCTTTTAATATTCTTGCAACTTTTGAAAATCTAAAATTTTCTCAAAATAAAAATTAAAGGAAAAAAAAGAATCAGTTCATCTAAGGAAGGAGATGAGGGGTAGTCACTGTTTTTGTTTTTAAGAGCTCTGCGGCCAGGGTGAGTGTGCTTTGAAAAGCAGACTTGAATATTGTAGTGAAAAATAGAAATCCCTTCTATTATCAATTAACAATTTGCCATTTATGCAGTACAAGAAAGAGGGACTTATGTTGGCATCTCCATAATAAGATAGAATCTAAAGTAGAAATTCTTTGCATGAGTTTCTCTTTGTAATAAACAGCGTTGTATTTTTAAAAACTTAACATAAGTTTTGTTCTTTAGTTGTAACATATGTTACATATTGTAAATCACATGGCTAACTTGTTAGGAGATGAGACTTTTGGCAAAAGCAACACTTTGGAATGAATTAAAGGTGCACAACAAGTGGAGATTTACCAGTCTGTGAGGAACGTGGAAAACAAACCACTCATTCCCTTTGTTTGATTCACATGTCTAACCTGAAGGGAAGAGGCGATGCTGAGCTGTATTCTAGTGAATGGCAATGAACATAAGAGGTAGAGCAAGAGATCAGAAAAGTCACATGGAAGGGGAAAATGAGAATCAGGGCAGATTAGAAACAGTGAGAGAACTAGATAGCAAGAAGAAAGGTAGAAGGAAGAAAGGTAGAAGCATTGGGCTATAGAATGGAATAAATTGTTCCATTTACCTTGCCAGCCCTTGGGAGGAAGACTGAGTCAACGCCAAAAGCACAGAGAAACGTTGCTATGTCCTCTAGGTCGTTTACTGAAAAGGCAAGTTAATATTTCCTAAAATATTTTGTAATTATAGTACACGAATGTTTAACCTTGACACGTAAACAAAAGTTGAAATAGCGTTTGGTGCTTTTCACAAATTAGGGAAATTTGTAGCATACTTTAGACTTATCTGAACATCCCATTTCAATAAAAATTATTTTAAAACTTTGTCATGGTAAGTCTTCAACTGCATGCTTACAATTACTTAAATGTTCACATGTATGCTAGACAAATGTCTTCTAACCCACACAGACAGGATATGTAATTGGCCAAAATTATGGAGCTGGGAGTAATAATGATAACAATAGTGAAAATAATGATGACATAAGAATAACTAACGTATTTGAGCATGGCTTGGTATCAGTCATTATTTTAAGGTACTTTACATATATTTTATTAATGTTATATTTTTTCTGAGTTAATAATTATAAGTAATCTATCAGGAAGATAATGTTGCTATCCCTATTTTACTAGTATGGACGAGAAGTCTGAAATACAAAGAGGCTAAGGGATTTCCCAAGGTCACATAGCCACTAAGTGGCAGAATTATGATAAAAACCCACCTAGTCTGCTCCAGGGATCATGATCTCAACAACTATGCTTTATTATCTCTCTCTCAATAGTAGAGCTGAGAGTTCAGAGTTTATTCATAGCCCCTTCCCTATCTGTAAATCATAGCGATCAGAGAACACACACATTATAGAAAAATAATAAGTACATGTCAATCTGTGTGATCACTCAGTTTGGCAGGCAAAACAGCCCAAAGCTGTATTGAAAAAGATCACGAGACCCTATTTGTATCTGTAGGAAATAGTACCACGGTCAGTTAGTGAAATCTACCACAGATATGGGAGAGAAGGGGTCCAAGAAGCGTCATGAGTTGCTACTCCGTGGTAGAATGAAGGAAAGCTGGAAACTGTTCAGATCACGGTGAATTAAATGAGTAGGTTTTTATTTTTTTAATTATGAGAGCTTTCCCAAATGAAAATCATTTCACTGAGTTCCATGGTGGCAGGGTGATGGTGATGGAGGACTGATTTTCTTACACCATTTAATTTAGAGAAGAGACGTATAGCCTGTGCAGACTTGTCATGCTTTAGTCAGTAAAATGTTAAGAAGTAGCGACATGAAGTTAGCTTTCTAACCTTCTGTCCTGAAATGAGATTTGAGGCCATATGGTTAAGTTGCACAGAGCATTTGTAGCCTGTGCATGATAGACTAGCTTGCTTATCACTAAATCAGAGAAATTTCTCACTTTACAGATCAGTTAAGTGAAATTGAGAGGTTAATTTGCCTATGCTGATAACTTGATTTGCCAATCTTATTATGTATCCTATGGATGTGTATGCATGTATGTATGTACCATCTAGATATCTTTATAGATATCTGCATGTATAGCAGTCTCTGTTCCATAGAAATTCTGAAGTACAGGTAGGCACATGTTGCTAGGCTCTTCGTTAGGGTCCAGCCCTCCTACTTGGTAATGATCCTCTGATGCCATTAACTATGCTGTCAAGACACCACCCTCTTGTCATTCTTCCTTTACCACATGAAATGGTCCGTATCTGCATTTAAGCAGGTAGCTGTTTCTTACCCTATAAGGTTGAGTTCTCCAGGACATGCTTTCATTTTGAACTGTCTCTATCCCTTTTGGTCCATGCTCACACTGCTTATGCTCATGCTAATGTTCTTCATTGTAAACGTTGCGGGTTTCCCGTGAATCTCATTGTGGTTTTAAATCTATTAGACAAAAGAAATACACAATTCTTTGAGAGGGGCCTCTCTCTACCTTTCACTGAAAAGAGAGGTATTGTGGGACAGCACCCGTAAGATTTTTAGAAGCCCTACTGAGTTAATTACCAGGGTCTGTGAGGTACCTTCAGTATTTCTGAGGTCGCAACAAAGAGTCTCACATTAGATAGTGAACTTTTTCCCGAGGCCAGGTTTTAATGACATTGTTCTTGCTGTAATCTTTGCCCTGAGGTCATTTCTTACTTTGAGAATGTCTTTTGCCGTTTGAAGAAAAGCAGTATTATTTATGAACCCAGCAAGTCCTGGATGCTTAATATTTTCTCTAAATTCTTCTGGAAAATTGGACAGTCTCTTCCCCCTGTTTTAAACTTATCTTGCTCCTTCCCTCTTTTATCATAGGCATCTAGAAGAAGCCCTTTTACCTCTCTGACTGAAAGCTTCGTAGCCAAAATTGTCAGTTTATTAAGGAACCTTCCTATCTTTCATGATATTGCAGGTGACACTCACTAATTGTTCTGCCAACGTAGCTTTGGTCTTCTTTTTTTCCACCCTCTAATAATAATTTATTCACTGTGCTTCAAGCTTTCACTAACAGTTTCTGCTCTCTCTGGTTACAAAATCAATGGGACACATTTTAGGTTTGGGCTGTGTAGCACCCCACTTCTAGGCCCAAGGTAGAGAATGAGAGAAGAAAATAGAGGTATGAAAGCACAAAATAAATTACTATGAAAAACTTCACTATTTAAAATATTTACAGCCTCATTTTATCAACCCCTCTCATCATAAATAAAGCTAAAGACAAATAATAAACTGAAATTATTTGAACCATATGTGATGAGGATATAATTAGATTTAAATTTAAAAATGAGAAATGATCTTAGCAGAAATTTAACAATATGTAACAGAGATTTAAAAACGTCTGTAATTTTGCCACAATAACTTCACTCTTTGAATAACTTCACTCTTTGAAATGTATATTAAGGAAAGGTCAAAGGTATATTAAGTGTATTACCCTGGGGATATGCATTACAACATATTCACACTGTAAAAGATTAGAAAGAAAAATAAGAAATCTAGATGTTCAATAATAAGAGATTGGTTAAATAAATCACAATGTATCTGTAGTTAAAATAATTAAGAGGCATTAAAATCATGTTTTCTGAGAATTTTGAGCATATGTAGAAAAGCTCACAAAATGTCTAATAAGAAATCAGGTTCAAAAGATTTGTCGTGAAATAAATATATATGCACTGAAAAAAAGGAAGGATATATTTCCAAATATTGAGTGGCTATATTTGTCTAATAATTTTTGCAAGAAATATGTAATGCTTTTACAATGAAAAAAAGTCAACAAATATTCCGTACAATTTCTAGCATTTGGTGGGTCCTCATTTAATGTGTTCAATTAATGCAGTGATTTTAAACCCTTTTCTGCTCATGACACACATAAACTAATTATCTAAACTCTGCGGCACACCAAGAAACATACTGGTATTTTTTGCTTATTTGACACAAAAATAGGTATGTTTTTTATTTATTCACACCGATGGCTATTGTGTTGGCTGTTGTCATTTTTTTGTTAGTTTGTTTGTTTGACAATCTAAGGGAAACAAGGTCAGTGCCCTTGACTAAATAGTCACGTATTTGCATGTTTTAAAAATTTAAACCATACACCAGCATGCCACAGTATACCTGTAATTCAGTTGAAAAACACTGAATTAATTATTTTTTATTGACTTTTAGAGACAGGAAGAGAGAGAGAGAGAGACATTGATATAAGAGAGGTACATCAATCAGCTGCACACCCCCTACCGGGGTTTGAGCCCAAAACCTGGGTCTGCGCCCTGACCGGGAATTGAACCGGCAACCCTCTGGTGCATGAGACAATGCCCAACCAACTGAGCCACACTGGCCAGGGCAATGAATTATATTTTTTAAAAGAATAGAAGCTGTGACTGAATTCCCTAAAACTGGACCCAGATTCAGAAGTGAAGTACCTAAAGACCTAATCTAATGTTAGGATGTTCTGATAGACAAGGTCAGAGCTGGGCAGGGGCTGGCAACACTGGGTTATAGGAAAGTAGAGAAAGAAAGAAGCCTGGTACTTGCTTCAGGAAACAGTTGTAAGTAAATAAACACAGGAGAAATTTTTACTTACTCTATACTTGAGACATGAGATTTGCGAGCCATCCTTTGTACTTACTAGAAGGTCTAGGGCTTAGAAATTAAAAGTAGAAAGGATAACGGAATTATAAGAAAACGGATTTTTTACTTATTTTTCTGGAACATTGATACAAAAAAACCCCCCACAAACTAATGATGATGACGTGCCTTGAACATGTAGCTACACTATGCAACAGCAGCCTGGGTGCTAACCTTTACAGGGTTCACAACAGATCAATTTGTTCTGGGTCATGCGGGCAACGCTGCCAAGTATCATTATTGCGGAAGCCGTAGCAGCCACCCAGGACCTGCCCATGATTACTTCCTGGGAGTCTTCATTTTCAGTCTGCGGGATGGAGCAGGCCCTGACTGCAGATTATAACACAAGTAATTATTCATCAAACTGGTCTCACTGCAAGGAATTCATTCCTCTCTGGGCAGATGCCCCCCACCTTGACCTGCAGCAGCAGGAACCTGGGCTAAAAATAGCAGCTACCCAGCGCAGCCAGCAGCCACCAGGAGGTCGTACATCCAAGTGGTTTTCATACCCTTGTTTTCAGAGCTCTCTCCTCATACACATTAAAGAAAGAAGTCCTGGTCGCCAAATACTGTCTCACTCTCTCTTGTGTCTCAGTCCTTTGAGACAGAAATCACATTTCCTGTGAATAAACTCTTGTTTTTGCCTAATGAACAGTTCCTTCTTTCTCTCTGTTTTTATTCATTTGCTGTTTCTTGTTTACTTGTCTGCTTTCTCCTTTTCCCACAGCTGGAGTGGGAGACTCGGAGTGTCAGTTCTACTGTCACTACACATTCTTATCACGTCATGTGCTCAAAGCGACACAGTCACTAACACCCTACTATGTGCAGATATGCACCAGGCATTATGGCAGATAAACATCTAATCCTTATTCTCATCACCTCAGCCTGAGGAATATCAGGCATTAAAACAATAACTAGAGCCAGGCTTAGCATCATCCTCTGTACAGAAGAGTTCCCAGTTCAATTCCAAGTCAAGGCACATTCCTGGGTTGTGGGTTTGATCCCTGGTGGGGTATATTTGGAAGGCAACCTATCTATGTTTTTCTGTCACCTCAATGTTTCCCTCCCTCCCTCCCTCCCTCCCTCCCTCAGGTGAGGATTTACAAAAAAAGAAAAACAACAACTATAGAAGCATTTGACTCCAATCCTTGGTTTTACTAATGTGATTTTAATATCTCTGGTCTCCTCACCCTGTTTGGTTTTAACTGTCTTCTATTGTGAAGGTCCAGTGAAGGAAATCCTGCTATAAGCACTCCATCTTCATCATGCAAGTAAAATGCTGTTGAAAACAGTCTTCTACCATATTTAGCAGAACATCTTTGTCTTGTTGATCCAGGGAGCTGATCATCTTGGCTTAAGTTCCCCTACTAATTATTCCCCAGTGACTGGGTTCCTTATGCTGATAGGACCACCACACATCCCTGAGTTCTTACTAGTAAGTTGCTTGGACTGATTAAGCTCACCTCTAACCCTCAGAAAGAAAGACAATGGACAGATGTGGTCTCTGCCCTCAAGGAATTTCTAATCTAACCATGCATGCTAGCTGCGGTTATAAACACAGCATCTCATGTTATTCTTTTATTTCTTAGAGGTTTAACAGTTGACACTTTATTTATATTAAGTCATTCAGTGTCTGTGATGAGTGTATAAGGTAGGAATTGTTCCCCCACCCCAGCTTTATTGAGATATAATTGACACATAGAGTTGTGTAAGTTAAGGTGTACAATGTAATGATTTGATATACCTCTATATTGAGAAATGATTACCACGGTGAGATTAGTTAGCATATCCTTCCCCTCACACATTATCCAGTTCGTTTCTGTTGTTATGGTGAGAACATGTCCATCTCATGTAATTCTATTGCCAGGTTTTTGATGGATTTATGAGCAGTAAGGTGAACCCTAAGTTCTAGTCAGACTAGTAATGGAACATGATCTCTACCTTGTGGTTATTGCTTCTGCAACTTTAAAAAATAACATTAATCATTAACTGTTTTCAACACTTACTATATAGTAGGCACTGTTCTACATGCTTTATGTGTTTAGTCATTTTATTACCACAACAACCATATTTTTATTATCTCCTTTTGAGGGATATGCTCAGAATTCAAGGTCACACAGAAAAAAATAGTAGCAGAGGCAGAATTCAAACCCAGATGGTCTAATTTGACAGCACACATTTTAACTATAATAGAAGAACTAGGTAAAAGGTAGAAAATTCTATCAATAATATTTGTTAATGTGATTTGATTGAGTCGTTAGGTATCTGAATTTCTGGTAGTCCTTCTTCAGGTGTTTCTAATATTTTTCTTTTTCAAATTTATTTCCCAATACATTTAGAAGCACAGTTCATTTTCATGGGAGAGTTAAACAATCAAGACTAGTTTCATAGAAATTCTTTTAAGTACCGCATGCTGATTACACCATTGGAACTATTCCTGGAAATTCTTTAGTTTTATTAAGAATGTCTTCTAGCCCAACCAGCATAGCTCAGCAGTTGAGTGTCAACCTATGATCCACAAGGTGACGGTTCATTCCTGGTGAGGGCATGTGCCCAGGTGTGGGCTCGATCCCCCATGGGGGCATGCAGGAGGCCCCCAATCAGTGATTCTCTCTCATCATTGATGTTTCTATCACTCTCTCCCTCTCTCCTTTCTGAAATCAATAAAAATATATATTTTTTAAAAGAATGTCTTCTATCACTAAATTCCTGGGTAACTTGTCCAGGTTGCATTTTGAGAGTCTGATGCTCCTGAAGATGCTTGCCTCCATTCCTTATTGAGAAATAGCTGCATTACATTGCTTGCCTGGTAAAATGTCAACCAGTGCCTCTAAATATTAGCAGGCTGCCACTGCTCAGATTCCCACGGCATGGGTACTCTTCACAGGAGTCGTGTTGATAAGGTATCCTAGCTGAAATGTGATGTTGAAAAGATGAGTTTTTTTTTCTGAAAACTAAATTAATAAACATTTGTGATCAGCTGACAGACAAACTTGACTGTTGAAAAAATTAATCTGTTCTAGAAAATTGAGACAGTAAAATAAAAAAGAAAACCCTCCCAAATTCTAAATATTCTAAAGCAAGTTACATTTAGTTTATTTCCTCCCAATATTTTTAAGGTACATATTCTGCATACACCATTGTGACTGGATTAATGATGAATTGATGCAATTTTAACAAGAAGAAAAGATTTATTGTGCAATTACAACTATTTGGCTCTCTTTGCCTTATGTTTCTCACATATTTTTACATATATATATATATATATATATTTATATTTATATTTATATTTAAAGGCAAAACCTAAAGGTTCAGAATTTAGGATTGTTCTATGTGAAATACAAACTTAAGAAATAATCTTTGATTAGACCAAATCTCTTTAAAGAAATAAAAATAGTATCTTAAATAGCCCTAGCTGGTTTGGCTCAGTGGATGGAGCATCGGCCTGCAGACTGAAGGGTCCAGCGTTCAATTCCAGTCAAGGGCACATGCCCAGGTTGTGGGCTCAATCCCCAGTAGGGGACATGCAGGAGGCAGCTGATTGATGATTCTCTCTCATCATTGATGTTTCTATCTCTCTCTCCCTCTCCCTTCCTCTCTGAAATCAATAAAATATATATTTAAAAATAAATAAATAAAATAATATCTTAAATAGTTCTTTGGGGAAATGCAGGTCTTTCCTTAGAATCTAACACTCACCCCTGCCCCTTGCTTACTCACAATGTGCCAGATTAGATTGAAGCTACAGGAAAACAAACATTCAGATAAGAAATGAAATATTTAGGTAATTGTAAAGTTCTCTGAATCCTCCAGATGTTTGGTGTTCTGTACGAAACTGTCACATGACTGAATTTTTCAGTTCAGATCTGGATGTTTTGCTACCATAGACATATTCTCTTCGCTGTTTATATGAAACATTCACTTCTTATAATGATTCTTTAAAATAGAGTCCATTTTAAAATGACAGCAATGAAACAAATTATATATCTTCCATGTATCTGTCAAGCCACAGTTAAAATGATGTTTGAAAGTAAATATTTGAAGAGATGTATTATGAGTGAATATTTAGTATGCTTTTGTCCTTCTACAGCTATGCAAGATATGAACAGCATTAGTTTATGCTTGGTTTGACAATTGAAAACCATGAGTCAACTATTAATTAATTTTTATTTATTTTCTTTTTTGCTATTTATCCCATGGATAACTTCTCCTGGACAGCATGCTTTGCCTTGAACTCTAGCTCAGAGGTCACAAAATCAAATGCCCTCCAGGGCAAGAAATAATAATGAGTTAACGGGCTGGATGAAAAACAAAAGGAACTCCTTGGACAATCTGGGAGTAAACAAAATTCCTAAATTTCCTACCATAGAAGATTCCTTTGAAAGATAGTGATAACCTAAGAAAACATTTCTGGGAACTGAATTAGGACTATTCACTTTTGAACCTTTAATTTTAGTATAATTTCCCTTCTTTATAGAAAAGGAGATGAGTTCCAATTTATACTACTAGACAGCAGCCTACAGAAAACTAGAATCCAGTTATTCTGACCATCCTAATCCAGTAATATCATTACCCCCAACCCCGTTCTTGACTCTCGTGCATTACATTTATACATCCTTCAGTAGAGTATTTAAATTCTTGCACAGAATTATGTGTTGTCAGTACCTTCAAGTAATTAGACATGAGTTCAGATAGTCTACTTTTCAACAATCACCACATTATTTTTTGCAAGCATGGTCTTTGGAGTGTAATCAATTCAAGACCCAACTTCCTCATTTAAAAGTTGTGTAACCATGGGAAATGAATCACTTAACTTCTCTGAACCTCAGGTCCTTTTTATAATATAGAAAACCTAAGAGCACTTCTTCAGAGGGTTGTTGTGAGAAATAAATGAGATGATATCCATGCAGTACTTAGCTTAATGTGCGGAAGAATATTAAATACTGCTTGTTGTGGTTACATTATAGAAACTTTCAACATAGAATTGTTATTTTAGGAATTAATTACCTATATACCCATTCCTTGACATATCTAATGTTCTCTACAATTTCAGATTTTGAAAATAAGTTATTCATCCATGTATTCATTTAACAACTATTTTTTCAACATTTAATATGTGCTAGGCATTTTTCTGAACACTGGGTCTTTGCCATCATGCTGTGTGCAGTTCAGTGGAATAAACACAATAAATTTCATTGAAGAAAGAAGGGATGAAGGGAGGAAGAGGAAGGGGAACAGGAGGAAAGGAAGGAAGGGAGTGAGGAAGGAGACAGGAGGAAGGAAGGATTCAAGCAGTGATGCTGGTTTTAATGAAAATAAATGATTTTGAAAGTTTATGCTAGATCAAAAGTTCAAGATCATAAAGTCTCAAGTAGGAATATGTTGGAATATTCAGTGGATTAAAAGAAGATTAGTGAGGCTGGAGCTAAGGAAGACAGGATGAAAGGTCAAAGATGAGGTCAAAGAGAAAATCAAGGGCTAGATAACATAGAGCTACCTACGAGCCATGTTAAACATTTCTATATTATTCAAAATGTGAAAAGGAAGGTATTAGAGGGTTTTGAATAGGAAAATGCCTTGATCTGACATGATTTTTAAATGCTTACTCTGGCAGCTGCGTGGAAGATTGTAGAGAAGCAAGGAAGGAAAGAGCAAGTAGGCCATTATTAACTGCAATAGTTGGGGCAAGAGGTGATGGCCACCTCAACTAGTGGCAGATAGACTGAAACGTGATGGAATTCAGGATGAAGGCAGAGTCAGTACAATCTGTAGATGGGTGGGAAAAATGCAAGCAAAAGCAGGGAATTGGCTTCATCCAGGGAATGGTAGCGACATGTTGTTTGGGGGAAGATTGGAGAGCTAGACAATCGAGAGTGCGAAAATCGAGAGTGCCTTGGCCTTGTTTGCTTGAAGAAAGGCAGAGTTCAGGGAAGGAATGAGGCTGAGATTTCTTTGGGAAGCATCAGCCTAAAAAACGAGATGCGCTTATCCCAGGAGTGAGTATAGAAAGTAAAGGAAGGCTGAGGATGTTTGGACCTGACTCATTCCAACAATGTGAGGTTCAGAAAAATAGCCCAAGGAAGAAATTCAGTTTGTTTTTCTTCATTCCAGCAAAAGGGAAAAGCATTGCATGTTGCTTAAATTTTTGCTCTCCAGCCCTCATTTACCAGTTATTTCATACGAATTAGAACTTCTAATTACGTACTTTGATTTTGTTGAGTCATCATGTACATCTGGCTCTGTAATTGTGAAATATGACTCGGTGAAATCGATGTTAAGCCATTATGTTCTCCAGTGAACAGGCATTGACTGGTGAACGTGGATAGGGCCATGATCACACTCTGGCCAGCCCATTTTATTCCCAGAGGTTATTGAGTAGAAGTCAAGGTAATTACATTATAATTATGGAAAACAATATAATCAAAATCTACTTAAGGGGATAATTTAAGGAAAGGACCTTATGTGACACTTTTCAGTGAAATGAAGATTTCCCATGAGAAAGCAACTGTCTTCAGTAGCAGAGTGAAAATAAATATTAATATTAATAGCTGGCACCAGTGGAAACATTCTCTCTTTAGGGAAATACCCAGATAAGTTACATGGAATGGAATATGAGACCATGAGAAGAAGATTAGGAGGAAGTCTAGGAAACCATAGACATAGTTAAAAATGTGAAAATACAGGGGAAAAGAGCCAAAACCTGAGTAATGTTGTGAAGTTGCCCAAGAAATTTGGAAACAGTAATGTCTAATGATTATTTATTAAAATGTTATTACTACCCAGCAGCATGACTCAGTGGTTGAGCGTCAACCTATGAACCAGGAGGTCAGGATTGGAGTCCCAGTTGGTTGTGGGCTTGATCCCTAATAGGGGGTGTGCAGGAGGCAGTTTATCCATGATTCTCTTTCATCATGGATGTTTCTATCTCTCTCTCCCTCTCTGAAATCAATAAAAAATATTTTTTTAAATGTTATTACTACAGCAATTTGTTTATTTTTTTCCTTTGTTTCTCTTGCCCTAGGCTATGTGTCTGTGGAAATTGTGGTATATGAGATATCTGAGATTTTGCTGCTTATATTTTCTTCAAGGATTTTTATGGTTTCATGACTTCGGTCTTTTTTATTCATTTTGAGTTTATCCTTGTGTATGGTGTAATTTGGTGGACTAGTTTCATTTTTTTTGCATGTGCCTTTCCAATTGTCCCAGTACCATTTATTGAAGAAACTGTCTTTACTCCATTGTGTGCTTTTGCCTCCTTTGTCAAATATTAATTGAGCATAATGGCTTGGGTCAATTTCTTGGGTCTCTGTTCTGTTCCATTGATCTATCTGCCTGTTGTTGGGCCAGCACCAGGATGTTTTGTTTACAGTGTCTTTGTGGTATAACTTGATATACGGTATTGTGATCCCACCCACTTTGTTCTTCTTTTTCAAGATTGCTGCTGCTATTCAGGGTCTTTTTTGGTTTCATATGAATTTTTGTATTAAAATAAGCAGGTGCTCTTGAGTTCCCTATTTTAAATCGTCTAGAACAATGCAAATAAGCGGCCCTGCACATAGGGGTTCCAAAACACAGATCAAAAAAACTGTTTTGGCCCTGGCAGGTGTGGCTCAGTTGATTGGAGCATAGTCCCATGCACTAGAAGGTTGCAGGATACTTCCCAGTCAGGGCGCATACGGGGGTGGGGGAAACCCATCCATGTTTCTCTCTCTTTCCCTTCCTTCTCTCTCTCTAAAAAATCAATGTAACATATACTGTTTTGGATTGCGATTAATTGAATCCATGTATATGAAACCCAGGGATCTGGAGGGCCAACTATGTTTGTTGAAAGAAATCCATGTATAAGTGGACCTGTGCAATTTAAACCCTTGTTGTTCAAGGGTCACCAGCATGCACATGCTGGGGATGATCTAGTGTCTGTCTGGGCTGGTTTGCATGACACTGAGTTTTATATACTCTCTCATTTGACTATAAATGGTCCAAAGAAAGGATTATATTTTCTATTAGATTTTTTAAAATGGTGACTCCTACCTAACTTATCGTGATACTAAGCGCAATTTCTTCATAGCATTGAAAATGTATTGAGGCTATCATGTTTTGCTTGAAGTTACCTACAATGCTCTAAACCACAGTGACTGCCAGTAAAGTGCTCTATTTTCCCTTCCCTTTTGCAAAAAGGAAAGGAGAGATGCAAACTCAAGATCCCTGTTGAGATTATTACTCTCACTTTCTTTACTTAGTGCCTGGATGATCCTGAGTAAGTTATTACCTTCTCTGAGTCCCTTTATTCATTTATAGAATTAGACATGTCAATACTTTTGGCATAGGATTGCTTTGAAGATTACATCCAAAAAATTGATTTATATAAAAACTAATTTGTAAACCTTCAAGCATAATGAATACTTGTGACTATTTTATTTTAAATTTATGGGGCTAGTATAAGACCCGGGGTATATGGTTTAGACTACCCTTCTTTACAACTTTCAGCACTTCCATTCAGAAACTAACTAATCGAGTGTTCTCATCTTCTGCCTCTATATCCACACCACTGGGGCCGTTATAGGTCACTATCTTTCGTTCACTCTATTGGGATAGAAATCATCCAAGGAAAGTGGAGATTGTATTCTCCAAGTCCTGCACAATGAAGGGCTGGGTTCTTTGCACACCTGGCACGTGGAGGTTCTGTGAAGTTGACAAGAGCTATTTTCTGTCACTGTTCTTGGATTCCTCCCAGGCCCAGTGGGGTAGTCCAACCTTGAGTCAAGAGATCTACATGCTAATTACAGACCCACCATGGGCAATGCAACGTTAGTCATATTATTTAAATTCCCTTGTTCCCAGTTTCAGCAGATTTTAGGTAAAGATGCTCCTCATGGCCTCTCATTTTCTATGAGAAAATTTTCTCGAGGACACAGGCTGCTGTACAATGATTAGAGAAGATGTAGTTTCATCTTTTAAGCACAGAGTCTTCAGTTTAAGGCTCAGGACTGTGCTTGAACCTCAGAACATGACATAGGGATATAAAAAGCAATGATCTGTTTTCCTCACATTGACACTTTCCTGTGATCCTTTTGCTATGCTAGGAAAATAGAAATGAAGTATACAGAAATTGTAAATGGTTTATTTTTCTACCATTTTTTTTCTTCAAGCCGAAGAATCTATTTGAAAGTTCCACCTTCTAAAGAAGCTATCAGCGCACAAAAACATTTTCTCAGGATACGTGTACACTGCTCACTCCTAAGTGAAATGTGCTGCACCTCCATTTCTCTTCAGGCAGGTCATCCCAGGCTCTTGCCTTTATTACCAAGGTGATAGAAACCTAAAGGGAGGAAACAGAACAGCACTATTACACCACCCTCAGTTAAAAGGGCATATTTATTCCTACTTGGTGAGGGGATTGAAAATAGGTACTTTAAATATCCAGTCAAATATGAACATTTACGGAGTCTTCTTTTGGTGCCAGAAATCCCAAAAGGACTAAAACGTGGCCCCTGTCCTGTCAGCTGACATTCAAAACGATTTCTGCTAATTGTTATTTTGTGTCCCTGGCATCTGGACTGATGTCCTTAAAGAAGCAGTAGCTTTTAAGAAATCAATTCGGTTCCTGTCTCAAATGCTATTGTGAATAAAAACCAGGGGGAGAAAAGAAAAACACAAACAGCATCTTTTTGTGACTCTCCAGGATATCTCTAACTACAGAGACTGAAACAAGCTAAGGAGACCTCTGTTTATAGAACAGGCTCATAAGCAAAACTCAAACAACTTTGTTAATGATTTATAGGTCTCTATTTTATGGGCATTAGTTCCCATGCAGTGTATACATGTCGCATAGTGAATAAATAGACATAATGGATTAATATAATTCTAAGAAAAAATCATTCAAAAGCAATATAGCAGAAAGGTCAACAGATATATGGGACCAGATATGCGAAAAGGAAAGTGCATTTATCAAGATGAAGAAGGAAGATTTGTTTTTCAAGAAGATACCACCATCTCCTATTTCATTGTGAAGGATTTCTCAAGTGAATATGAATCAACCAGGCATGTAAATGATGAGCTGATAGCAGGAAATGAGCACTTTGGGTAAAGCGTGGCGCTTCCGGGTAATCACTTATTCCGGATTCTTCTCCATCCTTCTTGAGATGACGGTGATGAAATAAGGTGTTATAAACTCATAAGGACAAAGGGAGAGGGAGAGGAAGATAACATTTTGTGAAATAGAAAACTCAAAAACAGAAAGCAGGAACTTCTAGATGGAGAAGCCTCGTAGAAGCAGGAAGATTCATTCAGCCTAACCGCAGTGGGCCCTGGAAGTTCAGGCTTCAGATATCTTAGGAGTTAGGGATAAAGGACAGGTTTGAGAATAGAAAGATTAAAAGAGATGATGAAAATATCATTTGTTGAAAATATTAGGACACTCTTGAGAGTAAAAGGGTACATTATTAATTATTAACTCGGCTAAGTGACATACACTAGGATTGTCCTGGGCAATAAAAACTTAAAGGGATGAAATAGAGCAGCATTGATTCTATGTGAAGTACCTGTTTAAATCTTTTTCTTTCTTTTTTTTGCATTTGAATTATACTCTTTTCTACAACTGAATTATATTCTTTTTCAAATTGATTTGTATTTTTACATACAGTGTATTTTATACTAAACCTTGTCTGATACATGTTGTATTACAATAAGGACAGGTATAAGAGACAGATAATTTGTTAGGTCTTTAACTAAATGGGCACTTTAGACTTTATTGGAGCATTAAAAGATCTGTTGTTGTGTGGATAAAACACAGACACATATTTTGGGGAACTTAATTTCTCTAACCCTCAGTTTCTCACCTGTAGAAATAATGATAAATAATTTAAGGATCTTAAGGGTTTTAATATGCACATGTATTTGTAACAAGTATATCATACTAATGTAGCATGTTAATAGGGGAAATGTGTGGGGTGTATGGAAACTCTATGCTAGTGTCAATTTTTCAGAAAATCTAAAACTGTTATAAAAATTAAGTCTATATCTTAAAGAAGACATATATAATATTCAAAAGCGATTGAATTATAACATATGTAAAATACCAAATAGAATGTCTGGCACATAAAATAAGCTCAATAAATGTTATTTCTTTTTCTTTTGTCTTTAAAGTCTCAGGAAATTGATCGGCTACCTGCCCATTATTCTCTCTGTTTCTTCAGCCTTCCTTCTCATTCTTCTCTATTTTTTATAATTTGAGTCACATTAATTCAGCCCAGCACACATCTCATTTGGGTTCTTGATTTTGAACAACCTTCAGATAGTAATTTCTGTAACAGAGCAACTAGATCACTTTTCAAGTCTCACTTTTATATGTTAGAGTCTTTAAATAAAACACTCCAAGAAGCCCATTTTTTAATCAGTTTCCTTGAACATTACCTCATGTTTCCCTAAGGTACTGAAAACAATGAATTATTAAAAATACTCTGAAAATCCTATACAACCAAGACTCCTTCTCACCTGAATGCTTGCTAACGGCCTTTAAACATGTATGTGGCTCTACTAGTTAGTTAATGAAAAGTGCTAAGAATGTGGCTTAGTTTATACCACTTTGAACTAATGAAAGTAAAATATAATCGTGTAAGAAACTCATTAAATGCACAATTCACAGGAGCAAATAGAGAAGAGAGGGAGAAAATAAGATAAATATTTTACAGATTGTGGATAAATCATGACCCTCTCATATACATCTTTCTATGTATCTCCTCTTGGTTCTGTTTCTCTGGAGAACCCTGACACACCGTTGTTAAGCAGCAGCTGATGTCTGTAATAGATTCAGTCTAGGGATGTGAAATGTGTTCTCTAGGATCTGTGTAACTACATTCATTATCTCAAGGGTGATCCATAGGGAGAATGCATAGCTGTACAGTCTTGTACCATTTACAATTTTGTTTCAGAAACAGCTTATCTATTCTTCTTTGTCATATGTCAACTTTATATCCTCTTCCCCAGTGTTGGAAAGAGGTCATAGGGAGATATGTTAATAATTCTCTCCTGAGAAATAATGATAATAATTTTATGCTTTTCAAATCTTTCATATACATTATCTTAATGTAGTCTCCCTAGTGAAAGACTCATTCAGGTATAATTATTCCCCTTGAGATACAGAAAGATTATGCAACCTGCTCAAGTTGACCTGGATAGATAGAACGGCAGAATGTGTACTAAGAGAAAACTTAAACACACACACACACACACAACCAAACCCCACAATATTTTTTCAATTTAGGAGACTTGAGTCTCTAGTCTTGTCTTTATAATTTAGTGTTTGTTCTTAAACAGGTGACTTTATTACTTGAATCCTCATTTTACATCCTTTAAAGGGGAAAAATAATGCATAACCTCATATTGTTGTTATGAGAAAACAAGTTTCTGTGAAATGACTTGTAAATTTAAAAAATGCTGCACATACGGCCCTGGCTGACAGCTCAGTTGGTTAGAGCATCGTCCAAATACACCAAGGTTGTGGGTTCAATATCTGGTCAGGACACATACAAGAATCAACCAATGAATGCATAAACAAGTGAAACAACAAATCGATGTTTTTCTCTCTCTTTCTCTCAAATCAATAAATTAAAAAAAAATAATGCTGCACACAATGAACTAGACTGGGTGGCTGCCCAGTTTTTATTCTAGTGTGTTTTAATGGTTAATTTAGAAATAAAAGTTTCTCAAAATCAATAGATTCACACATTTTTTCTAATGATTCAGGACTTGAATTTTTTGGTAAGAACTGTATCAAAATGTTAAAATAAGAATAATACTCTAAGCATTGTGTTATTTCGATCTATCAGAACTGCACAATAGGAAAACACAAGAGACAAACGAAGCAGCACCATTAGAAATGATCAATGACTTCAGAAATCTCCTGTCTTGTAAGGAGCTCTTTAGCCACGATTTCTTAACAAAGGAGGAAGACAGGAGGCCTAGTGTTTAGTGTTTTATGCATGTTAGATAGCCTGCAAACGCACTGCATGCATTGTCTCAGGTCATCTTTTAAAAAAAAATATGTTTTCATTGATCTCAGAGAGGAAGAGAGAGATAGAAATATCAATGACGAGAGAGAATCATTGATTGACTGCCTCCTGCACACCCCACACTGGGGATCCAGCCGACAACCCAGGCATGTGCCCTGACCAGGAATTGAACAAAGATCTCCAGGTTCATAGGTTGATGCTCAACCATTGAGCCACACCGAGCCACGCTGGCTGGGCACCTCCTGTCATCCCCGCAATAACCTCTTGAAGTGATATATTATCCCCATTTTATCATAAAGACATTCAAGCCCACTGATGTTAGAGGACTCTTTAGGCTACATATCAGGCAGCCAAGATTTAAACTCTGGTTTGTGCCCTAATCGTAACAAAACAAAATACATACAAAAAGGAGGGGGAGGCAAAAATTTTTCAAGGTACCCTGGTATTATTCAATATATTTCCTTGTTTGCAAAATAGCTTCCTTATTAATATCCATAGTTATGTTGGCCTTTGCCAAGTAAATATCCTTGCTGAAAGGGCGAGGGCTAGGTTGCCCCAGGGTAGGGGCTACGTCCTACTCTGCTAGCCACACCCAGGCGGCAGAGCACAGTTCTTTCTCCTCCCCTTACTCCAACCCCCCCCTATATAACCCGTCCTGAGACGAGGTTGGCGCGCTCAGCCACGTGGATTGCTTTTATGTCGGTGTGTCTGCGCCCAAGCTAGCTTGAAATAAATACAGATTCTTATGCTTTTGCATCGAATTGGCTCCCTAATATGATTTCTTGGGAATCTTGGAATCTGGGCATAACATTTGGGGGCTCGTCCGGGATTCCCAAGACCATGTAGGGATCCTCAATTCGTAGAATCTGCGTGGCCGCGGTAAGTGTCTGTATGTTGTATATTCTGTTCTGTGCTTTGGGTTTTGGGTATCTCTAAGGAACTTTTCCTGTATCTGGAGGAATGGCTTCTAGATGGTACTCACCATCAAAACTCGGACTGGCTAAAGGTTCGAATCTGGCCTATCTTTTAAAAAAGATAGAAAAGAAGCATTCCTAGGCAGTTTTCTACTGCTTCTGTTCAGGGACTTGTTCTGTATCTGTTCTGTGAGCTCACTTCTGGAATCTGTGCCTGAAGGGTCCAGGCGGACGCGCCGTGAACGACCACAGGCGGGGGAGAGTTAGAAGACGTTCTGCTCCCCCCATCTGTAGGGGTTTAATTTTGCTTCCGCCAAGTCGGGAGTTCTGGAGAAACCCCAATCTGAGACGAGGTGGGCAGCTCCCACCGTGTTGGCATAACGCCATCTGCTTCCATAGAGTTAGAAAGCTGTATTTTTGGGCCCGTGTAGTCTTCTGTGTTTGTATGTTTCTTTCTGTGAACTTACTGGACGGATGTTATGGAATGGACTCAAACCGCTGCTTTGGGTATTGTGATTGATCAGTTCAAGGAGATTTCGGGAGGCTTTAGAGCTCCCTCAGGAATTGGGAAGTTGTTAAAAATTAAATGGATTGTTTAAACTCTGAATGAATGTCTGGTAAAAATATATGAGTGTAAAAGCTGCTTGCTCTGCGGTCGGGGGGGAGCGCAGTCGCGGGAAGGGGAGCCTTACCCGGGAGGCCGTCGGTCCCCGGGGCCAAGGGGGGCGGGGGGGGGGGGGGGGCAGGGGGCCCCGGGGGGGGGGGGAGGGGGGGGGGCCCCCCCCGGGGGGGGGTCGGGTCCGGGGGGGGGGAGCCCCCCCCCGGCCCGGACCCTTAAAAATTAAAGAAAAAAGTTTTTTAAAATGTGGTAGGGGATTTTTTTTGCTCCGGTGAAAAGAAAAAAACCTTGGTTAAAAAAATTAAACCCCCCCCCTTTGCCCTTTTTGGCGCTTTTGGGAAAGGTTTTTACGGAAAAACGCTTTTACAAGGTGGAAAAAAAAAACCCCAAGGCTGTTATTCTCCGTAGGAGTAGGAAATTTCCCCCTGGGAAAAATTCATTTTATATCTGTGCGACAAGGGGGATTTTTTTCCACAAAAAAGGGTTTTTTTAAA
>NW_005871063.1:13836936-13838833 GCF_000147115.1 Myotis lucifugus | reverse complement strand
CTTTTCCATGAAAACGTGGACTTTGGACTGGAAAGTGATTGAAATAAACCCACGTCTTATTTACAATATTGCACACAACGGAGAGGCAAAGAGGAAATCTCATTTGAAAGAATTTTGTAGTTTATTAAATTTAAAAGCATTATATTAGTAACAACGACAAGGAAAATAATACTGTGCTTTAGGACTTGAGCAAACCTATTGATACCATATGATTGTCTATTATGTGCCAGGCAAGTACAAGAGATAAGTACCCTTCCTATCACTGGGGAACTTGTAATCTAAGGCTATTTGCCTGGAGAACTGGAAGAACTTATTACACAGTAGGATTGCAGGCATTTCTCCTGAGTCACAATCAAAATCTATACTTAAATGACGCCCTGGACCTGATAAAATCAGGCACACATGTTGAGATGACTTTTTGGTGATTTCACGGTAAAATGGCCTCACCTAGGCTATGATTAAACAAAAACAATCAAGTGCATAATCATATAGGAAAAGCTTAGCAGAAACATGTAAGAAATGTCAAATTAGAGCACAAATTGAGTTGGAAATTTCAGCTAGAGAAGAAAGCAGGGAAAGGTCATGGTAAGCTTGACTAGGCAGCCAGGCGGGACTGGGTTGACTTGTGTTTAAAAGATTGAATGGAATGATATCCTGAAATCTCTGGAATTTGTAGAATAGTTTGGGTTTTGAAGGAGAAAAATGTGGTGAATATGGAATAAGAAGGTTTATGTTTAAAGCCTATATATGCACCCCTCCCCACCAAAATTATAATCTGAGCAAAACTAGTAAGTAAATCTTGGCATTGACTGAAAATTATTGCTATTATAGGATGTCAGTAGTATATGGCTTTTCTCACTAATGATCTGCATTGGTTATGGCATATAAACACAGTTCTTTTAGCTATGTCCATGGGAGACACTAATAAATCGGTCTGATATTCTTTTCTCTGAATCTTTCTGAGTCCTGACAGTTTTGACCTGACACCTTCTGGTGGGTCAAGTAAGGTTTCACTAAAGTGACATTTAAATTTCAATCAGAAGGAAGTTGTTAGCAGAGAAATTGGAGTGGCAGGAGCATATGCCAGACATTTCAAATAACTTTATCCTCATTCTCGTAGTTCTCAACATGAAAGGATATTCTAAATATGAGAGGCTTGGGACACGCACTTTATTTAAATTCCAGCTTCCCTTAATTAGAGTGTAGAGTTTCTTAATACGTATTTCTCTACTGACATTTTCCTTAACATACTTTGTAAAAGAAAGGAATGAGCTAAAATTCCTAACTATGTAGTAGCAATTAAATGTTAGTTGTGATACCGTCCCAAATGATTGCTTCAGAAGAATTATTTTAGGAAATAGATGTCCTAATGACAATTTTTAGGATTCTTTACACATCTGAGGTTGGTAATAGGTTTTATATCCAGTGGAATTTTAACAATTTACATGGTGTGTGATCACTGTTTATTCTAAATTAAATTTTCTGAGAGACGTTTTAGAGACATATGTTTTACTTAAAAATATTACATTCAAAGATAGGATGCTAGAACCACAAAGAACTTCAAGAAACCATTTAATTTATTTTGTATGTACCCCTTCCTGTTTCTTCTTAAAAATTACATTAAAGCCCTGAATTTGTTTTCAGCCATTAGATTAATATTCATCATTTTAATGAACACTGAAAAATAATTTAATAGGGTGAAAATTTTATAACATTATGTTAACTAAACATTGTAAGCAGTTGTTATAACTTAGTCTGTAGACTTGATTGAGGAAACACAAACAGACCACAGGTAAGCAGAAACAAAAAATAATAGTGAGTTTGAGTAAATATGTAAGGAATTCTGGAAGTAACCTTGGAAGTAAAAGGGGCCAAGATTCTAATTTCAGCTCAACCC
>NW_005871063.1:13829150-13830060 GCF_000147115.1 Myotis lucifugus | reverse complement strand
CCGATAGACCTTGATAACCAGCCAGGCTGTGGGACCCCACCCGTGCACAAATTTGTGCACTAGGCCTCTAGTGTACACATAAATGCATGCCAGAACAATGGGAGACAAAGAACTACATCCAAGAAAACTGCTGGTACTTAAGTATTGGTTCTGGGTAACAGCACGAATCAGAGCCACGGGAGAATGCCAGTCAGTGTTATGGCTTCAGCAGCAGCAAAGGGACCTATGCTGAACCAAAGGTTTTCCAAGGTATTGCCTACTATACATTTAGCCCTAGGCAGGAAGTGGCTCTGGAGGGCAAGTAAGTATGGGAGGAGGTGGAATTGTCAACAACACTTGGATGGAGTGCAGGGTTGAAACAGCAAGCAAAACCTGTTTATTTCCATAGATTTAATTTTTATTTATTTTTGCTTTCTAAATATTTACTGATAAGCAGGAGGAAAGAAATGCCGTAATTCCACCAAATATATTACTATTAAAAAGGGGTGTGAAATCTTTTGTGTTTAAAACAATTCTATGACATTTTTCAAACACAAAAGTTGAAAGATTAGTGTAATATCACTCAGCTTTAACATTTTACCTGTCTTTTTATTTCTTTATTTTTTTAAATTAGTCCTCACCCAAGGATATTTTTCCATTGATTTTTAGAGAGAGTGGAAGAGAGAGGGAAAGACAGAAAGAAACAACGATGTGAGAGAAACACATTGATTGGTTGCCTCCTGCATGAGCTCTGACTAAGGCCCAGGCCAGGGAGGAGCCTGCAACCAAGGTATGTGCCCTTGACTGGAATCAAACCCGGGACCCTTTGGTCCACAGGCTGATGCTCTATCCACTGAGCCAAACTGGCTAAAACAACATTTTACCTGTCTTGTTTCTTTTATTCCCTCTCACATTTTACATACATGTGTGC
>NW_005871063.1:13827391-13829050 GCF_000147115.1 Myotis lucifugus | reverse complement strand
ACTCTTAGAAACAGAAAAGACTTATAACATGGAAAAAATCATACTAGTATATGTCCTTCTCTTAATACTATAATTATCAATAAATTGTCATGTTAATAAAAATTTTAATCATTTTTTCTGGCTTTATCACAATGCATTCTTTGCATATAGCATAGATTAATTACATAGATTGCATAGATTTGCATAGATTGTTCCCCCAATTTTGAAAATGAATAAATAATGCTGCCCAAACACACACAGACACACACAACATAAAAACAAATACCTTCTTGTGGCTGATATATGTGTGTATGTGTATGTATATGTGTATGTAAAGTGTTTGTACACTATTCTAATTTCTTTAGAATAAATTGTTATACATGGAATTTCTGGTTCAAAAGGCAAGTCTATTCTAAAATATTTAATATTTATTGTCATATAACATTCCAAAAATTTCCTACTGTCTTACCATCAGGGTATAGATACGCATATTTTTACATTGCCTCAGTAACACTGAGTAATTTAAATTATTTCTAATTTTTTTCAAGTTGATTATTTTAAGTGATCTCTTGTTGCTTGGATGTATAATTTTTTGAATGTTACTAATGTTATACAGTTTTATGTTTATGAGTCAAGTGACAACTTACAGGACAAATGAGGAATGAGACTAAAATGAAAAAGTCTTATTCCATAAACTACACATTTCTTTTTGTGTTATATATTGAATAACCTTATGTGTATATTTTTCTAGACACACTTAACAAAGGAAAATGTGCATTCAAAAAATAATGTTTGTGATAGTTTAATTTTCTGAGAAAATATTGATTGCTTTAAAGAAGATTACTAGTAAATTGGATGAACTATATTTAGCATTCAATTCCACAGCCTTGAGGGTTATATCCATTAAATATGAATTTGTACCTGAATTCATTTTCTTGCTCTGTATTGTTGTCACTTCATGACTGGCTGTTTTCCATTTTATGAGATTTATTACTTAACTTGGTTATATAATGGTTTGGTAACTTATAAAACCTTCAAACCCAACCACTGCAGTACTAAGTAAATTGCATCAATATATAACCTCATGTCAAAAAATAACACAGCTGGGCCAGTGTGGCTCAGTTGATTGAGCCACATGCACCAGAAGGTTGCTGGTTCTATTCCAGTCAGGACACATGCCCGGGTTGAGGGTTCGATCCCCAGTAGGGGGCATGCAGGAGGCAGCCTATCGAAGTTTCTATCTCTTCCTCTCCCTTCATCTCTCTGAAATCAATTACAAACACATTTTTAAAAAATAACCCACTATGACAGTAACATACAGCATGAAAAATATCATCTGGTCTAATGTCTATGTTTGTATCTTTCAAAAGCTAATTTATCTATAACTGTCAATACTTTATGCTTTGTAAAGTTCCCCTATCAATGTCAATTGGTAGTGGAGGATTCAGCATGCACAGATGTTTATCTGAATAATAAAAATACTAAAAATAGAATCTAGCAATGAAAATAATCAGAGAGGGAGTGATGGAAAGAGGGGAGCCAGGCAAATTGTTTTCTATTTTGCATAGCTGAAGAGCCAGATGGTTTAACTGGATATTATTTACAGAACCACCCCCTGCAGGATTTCACTAAGTCCCAAGTCAAATACTGTACTGCCAAATGGAGTTAACAGTGTCTAGA